>NC_090450.1:465620433-465923463 GCF_031143425.1 Pleurodeles waltl
CATCCAGTGTGCCACACCCTTTCCTATGCCTACCATTGTCATAGTACCATCTCACTGCATGGAACTCAGCTCATATAATACACTGGCTTAGAGTTTATAAGGCCTGGTATCACCTGTAGATTGATTCTTCTGTGAAAGGTACTGTAGGCTATTTATCAGCAAATCCCATCTGACAGGACTAGTGAGCCACTGATGGAGGCCACACCAGAGATCCCCTCCATGCACACCACCCAAATGTACATGCCCCGTCCCTGCTGATGCCTCCTCCTGCATACATGTTTGAATTTCAGCTATGACATCATTAAGCTTTGACACTAATGTTGCCATAGAACACTTAATCAGGGTTCATGTGTCACCTTCAAAACAGCACAGGACATACACAGTGTGACATCTCAACTGTCTACTGCTCCCTCTGACCAGTCCTAGTCAGAACACTTGATCATGTAATTACTGAAAGAACTTGCTCCTGATTGACCCAGCATCCTGTCAGCCTGACTGGCACCTGTCCGTGGGTCACTCTACAGATACCTGGGGTCCACCTGTGGACCACACGTGCTGTCCAAAACCTCTTGTACCTCAGACACTAATTTGTCATTAGCCTCATCAATGTATACTCAAATACATAGTATTGCATCATCTCACTGTTATTTGCAGCCGATTTGTGACAGTGCCCTTGAATAGCCAAATCTTGGCCCTTCCGTTGTCTGGCCCTCATTAATGCCTAAACTACAAAGTGTGACAGTGGACCAGGACCATAGTGTATGATGGTGTAAATGGCCTCCATCAAAACCAGCAACCTCAGATAATGTCCATGAAAAGTCAACACATATGAGGACCCTGACTGTTCAAACTCTGAGTAACATTGTTCAAATGATAAAGATGAGTCGTGTGTGTTGAATACCAGCCATTTACTTCTGCACAGAGGCTAGGATGTTTCCTGATACATTACCATCCACAGAGGCCAACTGGAGTACAAATGTTGCAATGACACATGCCGGATCCAGACACCTGAGACATTCTCTCACTCAGCACACCAAGGTTTCCCAGTTGAATGTCTCATTACACGTTTTCAGTGACAGGGTGGGACCATCCATGTGTAGGTGACCATGTCCTCAATGGCTTCTCTCAAATTTTGCTACAAACAATACCCAATAGAAACAAGATTAGCTGCCACTAACTCATGAGGAGACCTGGAAGTTACAGTGACAACATACACCCTGACAATTGATACTGGATCAATATTGGAGCACACACATGTACATGTACCATTCAATCAACAAAATATTTGCAAGCAGCCGATCACAGTAGTGTACCAGTTGTAACCTAGCAGGAAGAATGAAACATGCCACTAAACCAGGTAATGCATAAAGGGCCACATAGATCAACAACCTATTTGCTATCATGAGATGAGGAACGTTGAGATTTTGCAAAATATATCAATGCAAAATGCTATGTCAGATTTCTCCAAAGAATCAATAGGGCAAACGTAAAATGGGCAAATGGGATTACAGAATGGCAAACAGTGAATCATACCCTATTTGCTTCCATGAGCCTGCTGCTGAAGGTTTAGCATCACTGAATTTGGGAAACCCTTGGATAAATTTGCAAGTCTGGAAGAGCAAACCCTAGGGTGCTGGGGGCCTAAGTCCACCTCTACTGCCCCCCAAATATACATTATTTATGCACATGTGAAGCACACATATGCATAAGGCCCATGTGTGCCCTACATGTCAAAGGTAAAACACATTTAAGATACATTAACTCGTAATTAGGACATGGTTACCCCCTTAAAAAGTGTAGGCGACAATTGCACTACCTATTTGGCCTTTACATAATTTTGATTACCGTGATAAATGTGGACACATTTTTGCTAAGGAATACATCCTGGTATCCCATTCATATTTTGAAAATAGCCATCAGCAATTACCCACATATGTGTACAATTATGAGTTATATCCATTCTGACCAATCATTACTATTGCACTGTGAATACCTTCTATACATCCTATAAGGGACATTTGCCATAGCTAACCCCAAATGTGTATCACTTAGCACCCTTTGGTCATGACAAAATTAATTTCTCAAATTGACAAATGAAAGACATATTTGTCATAATGCGTCATATTTCCACGCATACAGCTTGTGCGTCATACTTTTTGACGCACAGGAGTGCAGATAATGCAGAGTCAAAAATTAATTTAAAAAATAGATATCACAATATCCTGAATAACGTGGCCTCCTGTGTATTAGTGCTTTTGTGTCCAGTGTACCATCTCAATTGTGCTTTTGTCATCATTGTCTTGTTGTTGAATACTGTCTGAGTCTGTGTTGTATTATTTTGTCAAGTCCAGTGTTTTATTTATTGTCTGTGGGAGTCTGTTGTGGGTACTGTAATATAGGGGTTAGTTGGGCTCTTCTTCTTAAGTTTTCTTTGTATTTCACCACTCTACCTTTCCCCATTTCCCCTTTTCCTTTTTCTACAACTTTTTCCCCTTTGTCAGTGCTGACATGTCTGGTAGGCCACGGCTTTCCAGGATGGGTGAGGAGGAATTGGGGGGATTTATATGGCTTGTTTGCCATTTCCTCCCACTCATGCTGGAGGCTGGGGGTAGGGTGATACAGGGGTATCACACGGAGGCCCGTAAAGTCCGGTGGGGGAAGGTGCGCCATCACTTGGTCCGTGTATATGGTAGCCTAAGGAATGACCATCAACCGAAGCACCGCTGGGCTGATCTGATATCCAGGGAGCAAGATCTGCTGGACCAACTGGGAATCAGGATTGGTTGCCATGTTGGTGAGTACAGATCAATTACATGTGCACATTTTAAAGCTGTGTGGCGACATGTGATGATTGTTACCCAATCTGCCAGATAAGTAGCTGACTGTGTGTAATGCTAGAGAAACCTACTGGGTAATTGATGCACAATGTGAAGGAAGACAAATGCTAGCAGTCAGGTAGCTCATATTTTCTACACATACCGGTTGCCTGTAGCAGTATGTAATGTAGTGCTGCCTTTGTGTCAGACAAGCGACGCATTAATGATGCAAATAGGACTCTACAGGTCACAATAGCCAGTGAAAAATGGATGTTGAAACATCATACCTACATATGTAGACGCCATAGCTAAACTGACATTTGGAAACCCTACATGATGCTATAAATGAGTGCTGCCTTCACGTCAATTGAAGTTAGCAATGTTGTCCACACATATGTCACATGTGTGTCTGGTTGATGTGTATGGAAACTGACCACATAGGCTGTTTGAGTTTGAGAGGTCATGCAGTCCTCAAGTAACCAGCTTTTGGATGTCTCTCTTGGATGCACATAATGAGATGAATGCACCCCTATATTGTTGGTGCATACTAATGGAGGTGCATCTTTGCCACCACATGACTGTTCATGTCACTGCATGTGTGTAGTAGGGTGTGTAACTGTAGCAGGAGACTCATCCAATGTAAATGTTGCTCATGAATAATTCCATGCAGTATGAGCATGTGTGAAAGGGTTTCATTACTCATGTCATATTCTCACATTGTCTTTGTAATTGCAAATGTTTGTCAGTGCACAGATTCTGAGTATATTCTTCCTTCCATGCTTTACAGGTGGACCTGCACCGTACACAGTGGGAGAGGTGGCTCATTTTGAGGACCCAACACCTACAGTGAGTGTTGCATGTGTGCTATTTTTAATGTTTGCTGGTGATGCATGATGGACTACTGTGTGTTCAACAGAATTCAAGGTTTGATGCGCTGCTAATTCATTAGTATTGTTCCATTAGTGGGTTTTCAGTTATCACTTCATTTTGAGTTGACCTATGCTTATCCATTTCTCAGATTTTGGGTCTGTAGGCCATTCCAGTAGGGCCCGCTATGGGGAATGGGGTGAGTCATGTGGAATACACTGGTTAATGTAAGAGTTGCTCTGGGACTTGTCTCGGACTGAGTCTGCATTTCAGACTGACATTCTCCCAGATAGCTTCTGCAAATGGCTTGTCTGAAATCTGCTGCTTCCCTAGTTAACGATGGACTGAGTACACTGTAGGTTGGATCTTCCGGGGGCATGTACTTCCACAAGTTGTACTAGAAGTGTGTGGGACTAGAGTGCAATGGCCTAGGTGTACATTCTACTCATGATCATGGGTGTTCTTGCTCCTCTGTGTCTGTAGAAAAATATGCCTCAGTGGTAGTATGTGATGTTGGCCTAAGTCAGTACATTTTGACATGTGTGGATCTTGGATAGGACAAGGTTTAGCTGACTCCGATTTGTTGCTAGCCCTTCACTGGTGTTGTGTGTGTGCATGCAAAAACTTGTTGAGCTTTCTATACACTCCTGGGTGTGCATTGATTATGGGATTGTTGGATGTTCTTCCCACCCCCCCTCAAAGACTGCCATGTGTTTGGGAATAGGGTACCTAGGACTGTAGCAACCAGTATGTTGCACAAACTTGTGACCATTTGAGACTTTGTCTTGAACCTAGTGTACACACTCGGTTATGACACATGAGTTCTATACTAGCAAATCCAATTACAAATCGCAGATATTGAGGGTTGTGATTGTTATTACATACACTGACATATGTAGTCAAGGCAATAGGCGGAGGAGGTGCAGCCATAATGTCAGCTGCATTACTAATTATTTTGATGAGAAGTTTAGGCTGATGTCACCCATCATGTATAGACATGTACATGCTAGGTTTGAGATGCCCTTTGTAGGCAGGCTTCCCATATACTTCCTCTGAGACTTTCAATGATCTATGTGGTGATATGAGCTGTTACAACTACAGTAAAAGTAATTTCAAATTGACCCATTGTGCAATTCCACCCAATGCATTTCCTATGGTAAATAGTTGCCCTTTCTCTTCACAGCTGCAAACATGAGTGCCGCACAGAGGCATGATTTTGAGAGGCGGGCCATGAGATACCGGCACATCCTGCAGGTGCAGTCGGGTTTCCGACGGATGGCCCGAAAATACCAGGCGTATCGGGCCTCCGGAGCATGGTGGGCCTCACCACAGGGTGGGCCAACGTTGCCCACTACCGCCACCACCACCACAACCACCAGTTCTCCCCAAGTGGCCCCAGCAACGGCGGGGACAGTTGTCCCTGCCTCTGCAGCATGACCTGGACCCAGCAATATCAGAGCTGCAGGACAGTCCAGTGGGCTACAAACAACTCCCACACAGAGCACCTCTGCCAGCACACAGACAGCAGCAGCACCTCCAATTGACCCTGCGGCATTCCAGGCTTTAGACCGCAAAATGGACAAGTTCATTCGGAAGGTGGACAAGCTGAGCCAGGATGTGGCGTACATAAAGAAGCGGGTCAAGTCCATCAGGCGGACCCTACGGAGGGCCAACCTCTAGGACTTATATGGTCTATTTTAATTTATCCCTCCCCTCTCTCCTCTTTCCTTTTTATCATGATAGGTGGGTTTTGGGGATTAGTGTTAGGTTAGTAGGTTGTTAGCTTAGTTAGTGTTAGGGAGGAGGGTGGGGGGTCCTTATTCTTTCTATTTTTCATTTTTGAGTGTGTGGGTCGGTGGGTGGGGGTCAATGTTGGGATTCCTGTCTGTTTAGAAATAAATAAATAAAAAGATTTTTTTATTTTTTTTTATAAAAAATATACAAAAAAATATATGATTGTTTAGGATAGTATAGTATGTGTGTAGGTTAGTATGTGTTGTCCTGCATGTGTCCTGTCTCATAATGGTGGGTGGGGGGTTGATGTTTAGATCGATTCGTTATATGTGTAGAGTAAGTTTAGCTTAGGTTAGTTAGGGACAGTTGTGGGTTAGGAGTAGTCAGATTAGATTAGTGTAGGTATGACTTTTCCCTTATTTGCCTCTGGTGTGAATACTTATGAATAAATATATAGTTAACCCTTTGCATTATGTGTTAACTGCTACTTGATCATGGCCTTGCCATCAGTGTAGGTGATTGTTGTTCTATGACATTTGTGTCCTATGCTACACACCGAAGAAGAAAGAGGTTTAAAATGGCAGCTACCCCTGTGCTAACTTGGTAAGTATCCACCATTTGATAGAACCACCATTTGGAGTTTACATGGCTCACAAAGGATTTGTGTTGATGAGTATGTTTTCTACATCACAAAGTGTGCTTCCAGACTTGGTATTGTGGGGAATTTATTAGGTCGGACTGCAGTGTGATGTTCAGGGACATCTTTGTAGATGAGGTGTTGTTAACACTCTTGTCTTCTTGTCTTCATTACTGACATAGATCATTTGTGCAACAATTCTGCATGACTTCCCTTCATGGAAGTATACTCAGAAAGGGTGATTGATGCTGTGTTTAGTTGTGTTTGCTTAGATTAGACTGCATAATTTAATGTTTTAGTATTGCATGGTGCCCACATTTATCAACCACCATTAGTTGACTTTGATTGCTATTGATGGAGCATTATTCTGTCCGACACAGTATGATTGTGTGTGGTTTCTCCCTTCATCAGTTATTCTCCTCAGGATGGTCAGGCTAGGATGCAATCCTGGCCACTGCACAGATGTATCAGACTACATGATGTCAGGACAGTTGTATTGACAAGCTACATGGTTGTCACACAGGCACTTTTGAGTTATCTACTGCACAGTTGATGTGTCAAATTACACAGAGACATATTAGGTGTGCAAGTGCTATTCTATTTATTGATAGGTGCTGTAGTGCAAAATGTACATTGTCCATGTTTGCTGAGTCCATTCTAGTGCATTCTTACATGGTGATCCTACAGAAGGGGTGTGGATGATGCTCCTGACATGCTGGGGTGATGTTACAGACAGAGCAGAGGGACAGGATTTGCCGATTAGTAGGAGAGAGACATTCACTGGCAATGCTGACAAGTCATACAGTGGTTAGCAGAACAGTCATTGAGTATAGTTGTAGTGAGACTGGCAATTGACAAAACGTAGGAACTTAGTCAAAGTAGGCCATGGTGCAGGGACTAGTGCTTCCAGGTACTCTACTGTGTGAATGTGATCTGTTCCATGTCTTCTTCTTCTGATGTGTGTGTTGCCTGCTTTGTCCTTGTTGTTGTTGGTTGTGAAGGGGCAACACACACCTCAGTGTTAGAAGACGTGGAGTCAGACATCCCGGTGGCTGCTCCCTGTGAAGGTCTTAAGGGCAGTACTGCAGCAAGGAGGGCCTGCTGGTTTTTGAGAATAGCAGCTACATCACAATGGTAGGCAGCCAGGTCGGCCCTGAGGGAGTCATGATTGCATTCGTGCATGCAGTGGAAAGTTTGGGGTGCGAGGTGTTGTGGCAACTCCCTTACTGCAGTGGTGAATTCCTTTATAGTTTCTTGTAGTCCTTGCAGTATGGATGTTAGGGCTTGCATAGCTGCTGCCTGATCTGCAGATGACATCATGCACGAGCGCACCCCCTCAAGGCTGGCTGCCATATTTTGCATCCCCACCCGCACCTCCTTGGCCAGCTCCCGCTGTACTCCAACTACAGTCCTTTCAAAGCTGGTGCCAGTGTCGTCAGAGTCCTCAGCTGTGTAGGAGCTGGCAGGTCTTGCAATTGGGGTGGTGGGTGGTTCTTCTGTGATGGCTGCTTGTTCTGTGCTCCTCCTTGTGACTGAAGGTGGGGTCTGGAGGGTTTCAAGGACCTTTTGGATGGTCTCCTGGGGAATGTTTATGGGCTCGTCATCCATGTCATCAGGGAAATCAGGGACAGGCATATTGGCAGGAGATCCATGTTCCTCTGCAATGAAACAGGGTACAATTAGTGTGTCTGTGTTGTGACAATTTTGACGTAACATGCCAGCCTTTTGATGAATTTACTTTGTGATCTTGTTTGGTATTGGTATCTGCTGTCCTTCATATGGGCATTGTTATAGGCCTATGGCCTACCTGTGTGTCACATGTATGATATTGAGTTATCAGACTTGTCTGCCTAATCGCCTCTAGGTGTTGCTTTGTACCAAATAGGGAATAGCCATCTTTTTGTCCTACTCAACCCTCTGTGTATATCTATTCTTATGTTGAGACCTTTCACTGGCTGTGGTTGTTCTGATTGCCCTGGCAGCACACTTGCCTCTCAGGACCTGCCCCAATCCCTGATTGTTCACATTGACTTAATTGTAATTGACATGTGGCATATCCTATGCATGGCAATGTTATGATGTGATATGGATGTAGACATTGTTAATGTGTCCTGCTGATGTTGGGTAATGTGTGTTTAATTGGATTGCCCTGTTTATCGTATCAATGTCCTATTTGGTCCTCTGACTGTGCAGGTGTATTTCAGTGACCAGTTGCATGTGTCCCCTCCTCAATGCTGTTGTCTGAGCAGTATGACATTTGTGATGTTGCCTGGTTAGCCAGGCACGTGAAGGACCCTGACATATGCAGCATGGGTGTGTCCTTAGTGCTGTGTCGCTCCTATTGCTGTTTACTTTGGCTGATGTATGTGACAACTATGGGCATTGACATATGAGTGTACTGGGGCCTTTGTCTTGTTTCAGGAGATTGTTGCAGATGTCATCCTCACCCCCTAATTTAGGTATGTATGTGCCATGGGGAGGTTTCTGCCATTGGCTACTATAGCTGCACAGAGATAAGAGGTGGTAGTGTCAACTGTTGTTGCAGTTACATTGCAGTTGTTATTTTGGCTAGTGGATTGCTGATAGGGCCCTAGTTAATGTAGCAGATATTTTGGCTGACGAGTGCCAGGATGTAAGTTTGACGTAGTGGCCTTCCCTCCTGTCGAGGCTTTCCCTTAGCTCCATTGTTGTCATGACAGGATGCCCCCATGGGACTGTTATTGGTGTTGTGTTATGTTGTGCCCCAGCTTCTGTATGTGCAGGGCATGCCCCCCTGCGGTGCCCCTTTACCCATGCCACTCCATGTATATGCTGACTTACATGCAATGTGTAGTAGGTATTTCCCCCCCTGCTTACAGTCAACATTATTGCATTATAATTCCCCATGCGACTTACCCTGCATGTGCGTTGTCTCGTGGTAGTCTGCACTGTCCTGTCCTTGAATCCCTGTGACGATCTCCTCAGGGATGACGGCTGCGACCATCTCCTCCATGTGGTCCAGGGCCTCCTGGTGTGCTGGACTCCCCCCTCCAGTCTGCAGTGCTGCCTTCCTGTTCCTGGCCATTTTTTCCTTTGTCCTACGTTTGCAGTCATGCCAGCGTTTCTTACACTCGGTGACTGTCCTGCGTACTTCAGCCACACTGTTGATCTTGTCAACAATTTGTTGCCATATGGCCTCTCTCCTACTGATTTGCAACTTAGAGGTGATAAACAGTTGGTGCTGGTGTTCCGTCACCTCTTTAACCAGGATTTCCTGCTCCTGTGCACTGAAGCGACACTTTCTTTTTTTTCTATGTATGTCCTGGTTCTTGTATGGATCATCCTGGCTGGTTCCTGGTCTGCTGTCATCTTCCTGGGGTCTGTAGTGGCATCTGGGATCCATTTTGGCTCTCCTCTGCTGAAAGGGCAGTGTTCGCGGGTATTTTTGACGCTATTGCGTCAAAAAAACGTCGCTTTCCGGGTTGCGCTGTCGTAAATCGACCCACAGTCATTTACGTCGCGTTAACGTCGTTTTCCTTTACGACTCGACGCCGCGATGTGCGTAAAAAAAAATGACTCCCAACTGTTGATTGCGCCGCCGTGCATCAAAGTATGAATTTGACACCCGCACGCCGCATCGAAATGGCGTTAGCCGGCGGTAAAATTTTTGACGCAAAACTGCGGCGGCGCAGCTTTGCGTCAAAAAGTATAAATATGGCCCCAAGGGAGGTACAGATATTGACAAGAGGTGGGTGACTCCGGCTTAGTACCCATAGATTTAGGTGGTTGAAAGTATTCAGTTCCAAAGACTTTCCAATGAAGATATAAGGATGAAAAAAGAATCACACTGAAATGGTGTGTGTTGTGGTGCCTTTACAGCTCAAATTGAAGCCACTGGATATTTCCACTCAAACTTGTGCCTAGTAATGCACTTTTAAAATAGCAGCAGTCCAACTAGGAGCTGCCTTTTATTCAGAGAAAGCTTTGTTGTTTCTTTCTTCAGCCACTCCTAGTTTTGGGTGTGAAACAGTTCTTTTGTGGATAGAGTTCCATTGTTGGCAAAAGTTCCTTCTGTACCTTAGAGTCCTTTTTGTGTGACAGAGAGAGAGAGGGGGAGAGAGTGAAAAGGAGCTCTCTTTCTTTCTCTTTATATGCCATTTATAAATTAGAGCCTCTTTCAAACCCTACTTCCAAATCTCCCTCGTTGCAAAATGAAGTATGATTATCTCAGAACAAGATTACTGGGGCTGTCCTCTTATTTTCTATCACCTAGATTGACTAGTAAGTAGCATTTTTTAGAGACTTTTACACTTTGCAATACTAAATGATTTGAAATGTTCATAAAAGCCTACTTTTCACACTCCTAAAACACTCAGATTCGCTATATTGATATCTCAAGATCTCAAGATCTAAACATGATCTAAACATGAAACGGAGTCTTACGATATTTATAATTGAAACTTCTGAATAAACTCACTTAAACATTGTCTCTAATGAAAATTGCTGATTACTGTGTGACATGCTTGCATTTATATTTTTAGGTGAGAATACATTGGCTGGCTGTGTCTTGTAGTTGCCCATTAGTACAGCTGAGTGCCTACGGAGAACGAGATCAGTTTAAAACATAGGGGCCTTTTTACCCACACCTTCATCAACTTTTAACCAAAAAGACTCCCAGCTTTTAACAGTACCATGCAGGACCCAAAACTAGAATATTTTAATATCTTCTGTTCAAGACTACAGCTTTTCACTCATTTAAACAAGTGACTATTATGATTTTAGATTTTGCAGATAAATGTATTCCTTCGCCATGGACACCCTGGAAGAATACTAGCTGTTCTACACAGAATAAACCTATTTTTATAGTAAATGTTCGGTAAGTGGTACTTCTTCAAAACTAAATTTGACAAGGTAAGGATTTCATTAGGGCCAATGTGTTAATATATGAAACAGGAAGCTGGTATAGGGATTTTGACAAAGAATTGAACCATGGCCATGATGTCTCGTCATAAAGGTTTTTACTCACTTCTAACCTATAATTTCATGTTTATTCTGAAGCATTTGTTTAACGTTTCAATGCAATCAATCACACGCAACAAATGCGGCACCTTTGTGCTATCAGCAGATACACTCTAGAAATGCTTTGAACCGTCTCCGCCTAATGATCGGGGTGTCATTCATATACGTTTCACTCACCATAGAAGAATGCATTCATTTTTATTTGGCCTGTTTTGCCACAGTGTGCAGGAAATTCATACAATGAGCCCATTTAGTTCTTCAGAAAGGCTCTACAAGATATCCTAAAGACATTTTCAGATTTCCCAAAATTAAATGGTGCAGTACAGAAGATATTCACCACTGCATGGTTTGTTCTCTGCCCCCCTTGGATCGTCGTCACTATGCATGATAGCAGAATTCCATAGTCTCACGAGAAAATAGTCCAGAGAGACACCCTCATGTTGACCTGCATGGAACAGTACACATCCTTCATAGCCACAATTTATCTGCATGTTAGAACGTCCCTACAGTCCAGGTACAGCTTTTTTATAGTTGTCACTGTCATCTGAGTTCACGAGGTTCCGAAACAGAACATATACGTCATCCTTTCGTAGCACAGTAACTTGGACCAATTCAACCCTTAATTGGTCTCTCGAGTCGCTTTGAAGCAGTTAATGAATGAGGTGCACTTAGGGTGGCTGATGCTGCTTGCTGAATGAGGGAAGCAAGCAGGATGCACACTCTAGTTGTATTTTAGAATATCATGTATAGAAATATTATCTGCCATTAATACTGTGTCCTACATATTGTTTACAACAATACCATCCCACTGGGTGAATATGTTCAATATTGCCACTAATGAGGCAATATTTCTATAGGTGATGTGTAGGATTTGGCATTTAATTAAGATATGCTGACAACAATATTCCGATATCACCCCCACCGACAAGCTTGCTTCACTATGAGCTCACAGCCCTTACTGGGCCTCATCAATTTATCTTTGCAGTGGGGGGTGCTTACCTCTCAGGAGCCACAGTCAGATGTGCACACTCTGGGTCCTCACTGCACTGTACCAAAGATCTCTTCTAACTATACTATCATGATGAGGTATATTTCAGACATGGTACAGTGACTAGCGGCTTAGGGCCGATCAGTTACAACACACACTCGCTACCAGTTACAGACTGGGGCTCTTACATCCCGAATTATCCTTTTAATTTTGCTCCATCCAATACAGCGTTGTGCTTTGAATTTGTGTCACTGGCCCTTTTTTCATGAGACAGTTATCATAAGTGGAAAGCTCCCTATGTACCTAAGGTCTAGTCTATCCATGCAACGGCAAACACTTTTATGAGTAGATAATGAGTAGAAAGCCAAACGTTGTACATATTTCCATGTCACAATCAAGCATGCCAATTTAATTTCAGCTCCTTCACCTTTATGCAGAATCTAGATTAAACATGCACCGTTGTGCAAAAAAAGCTTCCATAATATTCCAGAAGTTAAGTCTTCAAAGAACAAACACTTTAAACGAAAAGACCAAGCTATAGATGGTGCTTATGTTTTTGCACTGTTGTTTTTGTATCAATATGTAATGATATATACGCATGTTTGCAAACACATGACTGGCAATAGAGGAATGAGCTGTCCAAAAAGAAAACACAATCCAAGATGTTAAAAAAATAAATAAAACGATGACAAGATGAGGTATTAAAAAGGGAGCTGGTATGGCAGGGGACAGAGGCAAGAGGGCAAGGAAACACATACACTCTTGTAGTTAAGAATCATAAATATGGAAAAAGAGTCCTCTCAAGACAGCAGTAGGAGGGAACTAGTTATCCAGTCAGAACACTTCGAAACTAAAATGCTCCTAGGTGGGACAAACATTAGAATAGAGAGGAAAGCCATCAAACTAATAGCATACACCTTAAATAGACAACAAAACCATCAAATCACGAGGAAGAGGCTAACCCTATGCCAGGCCCACTGGGACTATGTGCAGGGGAGGACCAAATTATGTCACGGTTTACTACGAATTGCAGCAAGAGAATGCAAATTAAGTAGTGTAATGGGGTACCCTTTTGATAACAGCAGTTCATTATTTTGTCACTTTTACGCTTTTTAGCAATTTGTGGACAAAGCTTTCAATGTATTAGTACTAGTTTAACACCCAAATACAGAAATATGTAACTGAAAGGTGAACAGTCAACCTTTGAAAAGGGCCTTCGGCTGCACAGCAACATGTGCTGCCTCATTTTTAGTAACTTGTGATCTTTTTAAACTAGAGACATTTTTTAAAGCCTGAAAATTGTGCATCAGATGTTGGATTATGTGGCAAATCTATAATAAATGACTCGGAATCATATAATTCCTGTGGACCTGCCCAGGTCCACTGTAAATATAGGTTATTTATAGAAAATATTAGATCTGCCAACAGAAATCTCAAACTATTTTCAGCTGAGCCTTAATAAGAGTTGCTTTACTTTCTTTAGAATTGTTTTATTTGTTCACTCCCCAGTGGTGCTACACAGCCTGCCGATGGATTATAAACTTGATGACAATCTTTGACCTGTTTTTTAAATACGCTCATGGTCCTACTTGATCTCAGAGCAGTTTTTGACATTAACTATCACCAAATCTTAATCTACATTGATTAAACACTCATGAAATTGATGACACCTTCTTGCACATGCCTTCAACTTGCTCAAATGTTAACAGTTCCAACCAACCACCCCATGAGTGACTCAGGGAATACCTCAAAGAATCAAGATTCACCCACACAATTTTCACAGAAAGACTGTTTGAATCCTCCTGGCTAAAAACCGAAGAAAGATTAACCTGGATGGCAAAGACACAAAACTCTATCGAAAATTCTTTGTTATTGAAAGCAAAACTAATCTTGCTCCATGGGTGGTGTTGTGAAAGAAATGAATCACACAGAAATTAAACACATTTTCATCGTCAATAGCAAAAAACTCTCCTAGGGTTGCTCTCTGCGATGAAAGTTGGGGGCAGATTTATGACGGTTTGGTGCAGGGCAGCACACCAAGTCACCTTGCTGCCCTGCAGCAAAGGGAAGGTCAGAAATTCACCATATCTATGCCATATGGCACATTCATGTCCTTTTCCACTGTGCGGACATGATTTTGGCCTAGCCCCAACGCAGGCACTCTTGTACAGTGGTGCAAGAGTGTCTGCATTGTAGGCAGGATTGTGCACTTCTTGCACAAAACCAATTGTCAGAGGCTTTTTCCTCTTTCTATGCATGCTCAGAATGCAGCACACAAGGAGGAAAAAACTAGGAGAATTAAATATATTTCTCCTTGTTGTGGCTCAGCTGGGGAGGTGTAAGGTTTTGGTGCATCCTCAGGTTTATATGGCCTTGTAAATCTGGGGATGCTTCAAAATCTATGAGTGCTGTGTGAGAACATCCACCGCAGCGCCCATGGAACACCTTTGTAATGCAGAGTAAGGCAATGCAGCGATTCACGCTGCCTTGCCTTACTATGTATCTCTGAGGCCATTCAAAACCATGCAAAGTTGGTTGAATGGTTTGCGCTGCTGTTGCGTCACTGAAAGTGACACAGTGGCGGTGCAAGCCTCTCATAACTATGTCCCTAGAAATATTCATACTTCGGCTTGCCAAAATGCAAAATCACTACGAACATCAACAAAAGCAACCTCTCCTTCAAAACCCACATCACAAATGAAAATTGGATTGTCTAGGATTACCTAATGTCAAAGGCAGAATAAAACAACATTTCTGTTTTATTTCCGAGCTAGTTAGGTTTGCATATTTTAAGTATGAATGCACTGGATACAATTAATTAGGACGTTATGTTCCAAGAAATACATTTCATTCAGCCAGCAAAATCGAGTTCACATCTCCAGAATATGGCAGTGCTGAAAAGTAGATTATGGCTCAGAGACCAACATGTTTTACCTGTCCAAGTACCAGGCTCAGGCAAACTGCCTAGCTATCAGATGAAAACACACCTACTCTAATATCTGCGCTAACTCAATTAGTGGTGGTTGCACTGCAGTTTCATCAGTCACTCATCATTGCTCCTTATCAGGAATAACCATCATGGTATATTTTTCTATTAAGGATACAAAACATGTTTTTACCACTGTTAGCACAAAAACTAAGGGCCTCATTTACAAGATACCTTTGCTGCAGAGTATCACTTTGTATGATGCTCTGGTGGTGTAGATCTCTCAGTCATAACTATGAGGTGATGCAAAACCACCCTGCGTGTCACTGCTTGCCTTTCTCTACATCAAGGACACGTTTCATGGGTATGGTGTGGGTTTTCCCATGTCCCCAAATTTACAAGGATCTGTAAATCTTGGAATGCATCAAAACTGTGCACCCCCAGGGGAGGAGTAACAAGAAGAAATAATTTTATTTCTCCAAATTTTTTCCTCTTTCTATGACATAGAAATAGGAAAATGCCTTCATTGATTGCTTTTGTGCAGGAAGGTTTCCATTCCTGCACAAAAACAATCATGCCAACTAGGCAGACACCCTTGCAGCATGGTGAAAAGATGCCCACGGTGGCGCTAGGCACTAATTTGTGTGTGGGCAGAAAGGATAGGCATGCACCTTATTTCGCTAATAAGGCACATTCCTGCCCTTCCCTTTTGACGCAGGGCAGTGCAGCAAGAATCCTTGTGGTGGTGCCCTGTGCCAAAAAGTTGTAAATGTGATCCTATATACGGTACAACAAATAATATGTCAGCATAATTAATATATTGTTCATGATTAGGTGTAAATGTCGGTTAATACACACCATTTGATACAAAAAACACTAAAATTCTCCAATTATATTTATCTTCAGTGACCATAACTCCAGCCCTATATGGTAACTATAACTCCCGCCATACACAGTGTTGTCATCAATGTAATTTCTGATGTTACAGTGATGTTATCAATGATGTCATAGAACATATCATGAGTTATGTAATATGGGAAGTAATTAGCAGTGCGTGGCAAGGGCGAGAGTTATGCTTACTCTATAGGGCAAGTGTTTTAGTTACTTGAGATAACTATAACTGGTGAATTTCAGTCTTTAGTTTGAAATGCTGTGCTTTAACTGACATTTTCATCAAACTATTAAGTGATGTTAACCTTTGTTTTTTTAGTGAATTTCTAATGTTTGGTTTGAATACTTAACTAACTGTCCCTAGAACCCTTGCTGTTTTTATTTCAATTTCTAGGATTTTTTAATGTGAGTTACTGTCAGTATACAGTAGGCACGCCCATTGGTTTTCTCAATAAACATTTCAATAAAGCATTTATAATCAGTACAACATTAAACACGTCAGTCTTTTTTTTACACTCCTCAAGCCAAATAATGAAGCCATAGACTGACCCACAAGGGGTTCCTGCATTCCCAAGATGAAGAGCAAAAGCTCCAGCTCTAGGAATGCTTAAAAATATCAATAACTTTTCCAGGGGTCAAATGCTATAGATCTGAGAAAACATTGTGTGGTTTTGAAATGTTTGTGCGGGGGAATGATGGTGTTGTAGGTTCTCCCTAGTGCCTGGGTTGATCACACTTATTTTAGCATTAGACCCGTAACCTATGCCTTTAACACATAGGGGGTTATTCCAACTTTGGAGGAGGTGTTAATCCGTCCCAAAAGTGACGGTAAAGTGACGGATATACCACCAGCCGTATTACGAGCTCCATAGGATATAATGGACTCGTAATACGGCTGGTGGTAAATCCCCCATAGATATATTTTTATTAATTTCATATCTTTTAGCACAGCCAGCTTGCTTTCAGCTCACTGTTTTTGTGTTTTAATGAGTTGCTACTTTCTGAGAAGACATAGGGGGTCATTATGACATTGGCGGTGAGTGTTAAAATGGTGGTAATACCACAAACAGGCTGTCGGTAAATACCGCCAAATTATGACATTGCCAGTGATACCTCCCATAGACAGCCAATGTACCACACCAACCACCATGGTGTTAACACCACTGACCACGGCGGTAGCCATCAACAGCCAGGCGGAAGCCAAGGTACCGCTCCCCATATTATGACATCGCAAACTGCCAGGATTTCCATGGCGATAGCAACAACATCAAAAGCCTGGCGGAAACCCTGCACAGAAGACGAAAGACTCACCTTCAGGGACCCAGAGGATACTGCCACCGCCTTGGAACTGGAACTTCAAGTCTTCCTGATGCTCTTCTACGCCATGACTCTCCTGGAACACCAACGCTGACGAAGAGGACAACGGTGAGTTCAGCCATCTAGCACACAAGGGAGGGAGGGAGGGAGGGAGGAAAAGGAGATTGACACACACACACAACACACCATTCACACACCCATCATAACAGAACCAGCTGCAGAGTAAAACGAATGCCACAGGACCCACGGTAAATTAAAACAAGGTCCACAATGAGAGTGAATGAACACTATAATTTGATGCCAACACCCACCATAATGTCTATTTGAAATCCAATGCAGGCGTCAATGTCCAGAATGGGCACAATCCGGAATCCACTGTGCATGGGCATCATGTTGGTAATGGGCAGGCACCTCAGGGGGAAGAGGAGGATGGGGGGCACCTCAGCTGAAGTGGGGAACATGCCCACTGGTTCTGGAGGGGGCTCCTTGCCCAATTGTGTCTGCACGGGAGTCTAAGGCCACAGTCTCTGAAGTGGGGAACATGTCTACTAGTTCTGGAGGAGGCTCATTGCCCAATTGTCTCTGCTGGGGAGTCTAAGGCCACAGTCTCTGAAGTGGGGAACATGCCCACTGGTTCTGGAGGGGGTCCTTGCCCAACAGTTTCTGGAGTGGGGAACATGCCCACTGGGTCTGGAGGGGGCTCCTTGCCCAATTGTCTCTGCTGGGGAGTCTAAGACTACGCTCTCTGAAGTGGGAAACATGCCCACTGGTTCTGGAGGGCGCTCCCTGCCCACCAGTTTCTTAAGGGTGGGCTACATGCCCTCTGCTGGAGGTGAGAGTTCCTTGCCATCTGCTGGTGGAAGGGACTTCCTGCCTTTCTTTGGTGGTGGAGTGGGAACCTTCCTTTTCTTTAGTGGTAGAGTGGGAACCTTCCCTTTCTTTGGTGGTGGAGGGGGATTCATGTGTCCCCTCTTGTGACGGGGCCCCTGGTCTTTGACATGTCACTTGTGTCCTTACCTCCAGGACTAGGAGGTGCCACCACTGTCTCCATCTCCTGTCCCTTTGTTTTCACCACCCTAGTCTTCCCTTTCTGAGCCGGAGGTGGGCTCTTAGTAGGAGTGCCAGCTGTCGCACTCTGGGGCCCCTGTGTGCTAGCAGCTGATGAATTGATGGGAGCAGTGGCAGACTGTTTGGCTGAGGTGCTGTGCAGGGTTGTTGGGACCCTGCTCTTACAAGCAGGACGGGGGTGGAGGGGGAGTGAAGAGGTCAAGGTGGGCAAGGAAAAGCTTCTTATGGACGTTGGGGCGGGATGTGGGAGGAGAGATGGGAGTGGAAGTTGAGGAACTGACTGTCAGCGGTGTACTTCTGCTGGACGTGGGTGCAGGTGCATGGACAGTGTGCATGTGTGAGGTGGATGGCTGTTGGGAGTCTGAGTGCATGTGGTTGTGTCTCTTAGGAGGGGCCAGACAGGGTTGGAGAGGACAAAGGGGATGCATGGATGGATGTTGTGGAGGTGGCTGCAAGTGAGGTGTGTGTGCTGCTTGATGTGGTGATGGTGGTGGTGGCTGTTGATGCAGTGCATGCAGGTGTGAGGGATGATGTGACTGTGAGGGATGAGGAGGAGGAGGGGGAGACAATGGAGGCAGTGGATGTTGTTGTGTGTGCGACTGTCTGTTGTTTGTGTGAGTGCATGAGGCCTGAAGTGTTCAGCCTGTGTTAGACTGTGCTGTTCTTGTCTGATGTTTTGTGTGCATGCTTGTCTGTATGTGTGCATGGGATGGGTTGGGGTTGAGGAGACTGGGACTAGGAAGTGGTAGTTGGAGGGGGGACGGTAGGAACCGGGACTCTGGCTGCCCTCAGAGAGGAGGCCAGAGCCTGAAACGATCTCTGTAGGGCCGCCAACACACTGTGGATGCCCTCCAGGTAGGCATTGCATTGCTGCATCTGGGATGCCAGCCCCTGGATGGGATTCACAATGGTTGACTGCCCTCCAGAGATGGATCTCAGGAGGTCAATAGCCTCCTCACTGAGGGCAGCAGGGTTCACTGGGTCAGGGCCTGAGGTGCCTGGGGTGAAGGAGATGCCCACCCTCCTGGGTGAGCGGGCACGGGAACTCAGTGGTGGGCTACTGGGAGGGCGGTGATGGTATGGGGTGGTAGCTGTACCACTAGCTGGGGTAGTTCCAGAGGTGTCCGCTACCACCAGGGAGCTTCCATTGTAAGAGGAATCAGAGTCAGTGTAGTCACCTCTGGTCTCCTCCGTGGTGCTCCCCTGGTCCCCTCAGCGCTGGTGGACTCTGCCTCCTGGGTCCTGTGAGATGCAGCTTCCTCAGTCGCCGGTGCCCCTGCTCCTCCGCCAGATGATGCTAATGCACACATAGACAGGATGACAGAAGAAAATGGGGGAGGAGGGAGCACTGGGTCTATGACAGCACCAACACCACAGATGGCATACACATTACCATCACACACAGGGATCAGGATTGATCACTATGCATCGCAGTGGCATTCAATTGGCTAGGTACCACAGCAAGATGGGAGCCAACTACTGCCAACTGGACCCCTCCTGGGACCACTAAGCCCTGTCTGACATAGAATGCCACCTAGCTAGGTTACAGGATTTTGCTATAGACCCATTTACCTTGAGCTGGACCACGCAGCAATATCTGATCTGGCATTAAGAGGCACACACTAACTGAAACCCACCACCAGGATCCCATGCCACCCAACCAAAATGGTTGTCACGCTCACTGTACTCACCCCCTTGTGGCTGCTGTGCTGCCCTCAAGCGCCCATCCAGCTCTGGGTAGGCCACCACCTATATGCTGGCCATCATGGGGGGCAGGGTCAGATTGGCACTCTGCTCTCATTGGCAGGTCATCCCCAGCTGGGCCTCCAGGCCTCCACAGTCTTCGGGCGCAGCATCTCAGGTCCTCCCACCTTTTCCTGCAGTGGGTGCTCCACCTGCTATAGACCCACATGGTCTGCACCTCCTTGGCGATGGCACACCATCCTTCTTCTGATGGATGCTGACTTGCAGAGATAATACAGACAGGAGGACACCATTAACCATACAATCCAGCCTGTCACACATATGGCCCACAAATACCATTGCCATCTCCATTGGCACACACATCACCTGGAGCACTGCATGAACACTACCACCAGACATACCCCCACCCAAATGACACACTGCCAGCAACCTTGTTGCATGCATTGTCCCGTTGGTGTACTCACCTGTTGGTCATTGAGGACAATACAGCTGTTCATAGAGGGGTAGGACACCATCCACCAGGCACTCTAACTCCTCTGAAGTGAAGGCAGGGGCCCTTCCCCTTTCCCCTGTCACTCAGGCCATGGCAGGATCCATACACAGGTCACAGCAGCAAATGCAGTGTAGGTGTTGTCCTGTGGAAAGTCAGGAATCAAGTGGGGTTGTAGACAGAAAATGGTGGTCACGTCTGCGGCAGTGTACACCGTCACTGCTGCCGGTGATCCCCATTGGACACTGTACTCCATAGAGACCCATTTTAGCCAATGAGGAATAGCACAGCGATGCAAGACCACCTTCTGCCATGACGCCCAAAGCTGGCGGAGTTACATCACTTCCACCTGTCCATACTTACAGGAAAAGTGCTCGCCATTTTATGGTTGTGGACGACAATCAGAATTTGGAAACTGCGTCATTGCTGTTAATTTAAATACATTGCCATTCACATTGTTGATTAAATACAGGCTTAGTTACACTGAGGTTATGGTTCCATTGTTTAGTTTGTGACGCCCTTCTCACTCTTGTGTTCCTTAGATACCTACCGCTGCAGAGGAATAGGAGTACAAGACAAGACCCCGTGTACAGACCCCTTGTGGACTTGACTACACAGGCACATAATACTGACCTATAAACTGGACAGGGCCACAATCACAGAGCTGTGTACACAATTGGAGCCTGATCTGATATCAGCTATCCGTCTTCCCACTGGGATCCCACCTCTTGTGCAAGTTCTATCAGTGCTCCATTTCCTGGAACATGGTTTTTTCCAAGCGACAGTCGGCTTGGCGGCAGGAACGTAACAGCCAATGTTCTTAATAGTGCTGGCAAGGGTTTTGCCTGCCTTGCTCCAACACATGTGAAACTACATAGTTTTCCCCCAAGTGGAAGATTTGGCCACTGTGAAGGCTGGATTCTATGCAGTGGGACATATTGCTAATTTTATTGGGGTGGTTGACAGAACACATATTGCATTTGTCATCCCCCCCAGCACAATGAACAGGTGTTCAGGAATCAGAAGAGTTTCCACTCACTCAATGTGCAAATGTTGTGCCTGGTGGACCAGTACATCTCCCACATCACTATCAAGTATCCTGGGTCAGTGCATGATGCCTTTGTCCTGAGGAATAGCAGCATCCCAAATGTGATGGCACAACTACAAAGGCACAGGGTGTGGCTAATAGGTGAGCCTGAGTCCCCAACCAATGTATGTCAGTGTATTCCTTCAGGAGCCATCCCCCATACCATTGTGTAAGGCTAATGTTTGTCCCTCAATTCTTGCAGGTGACTCTGGCTACTCAAACCTGTTGTGGCTCCTGACCCCTGTGAGGAATGCCAGGACAGGGGCTGAGAATCAGTATAAGGATGCACAAGGGCGAACCAGGCAGATAATAGAACAAACCTTCAGCCTCCTGAAGGCCAGGTTCAGATGCCTCCATCTGACAGGTGGATCCCTGTGCTACTCCCATAAGGAGGTCTGCCAGATAGTTCTAGTATGCTGCATGTTGCACAGCCTGGCCCTCAGATGACATGTGCCTTATCCGCAGGAGGAGGAGATTGGAAATGCCCCTGGGCAGCAGTGGACCCTGGGGACAGTGAGGAGGAGGAGGCAGAGGATGAGGATGTGGACAATAGAACATCAGTGATACAGCAGTAATTCCATTGACACAATGGTAAGACAGTGGAACTGGCCATTCCTATGATTATTAATGGTTTCAGTGTGGCTGTAGCAGGATGGCAGTCACTTCCTTTGCATCTCAACTGTGTACTGAAGTGATGACTACAGACAGCTACATGTCATTATTTGTATGCTATTACAATGTTCAGGTCAATTGCACAAGATGTAACTGTTAACATAATTGCACATTTTCATCACATAAAGGGCCATATGTACAAACACATTTTCCCATAGACACAGAATGGCCAAAACTGCTTGCTACATCTGGCCCAAAGCACTATCACTCAAGTTGAATTCAAGGGTGTTAATTGTAGTGAAATTAAAGACTGAATAGTGCAATGGAAAGGGGTGATGGTAGAGGTAAGTCCAGGGTATTGGTCCAGTCTTTTTGTAGCACAGGTCCAGTGTCGAAGGGACAATAGGCAAGGGGGCAATGGCAGTTCAAAGTGGACAAGGTGACAGAGTGGAAAACAAGAGGGACATTCAGGAGGGTCTAATTTCCTGGTGGTGGTCTTGGCAAGTGTCTCCAGCATCAGTCTGGGTCACAGGGAAAGTTTGCCGGGTGGTTCACCTTCTGCAGGGGGATGGGTGCTGGTGGCCTGTGGGTCCTGTGGCAGGGCCTCCTGTCCACTAGCTGCAGCAGATGTGGTGAGATATTCAGTTGACTGGCTAGGGGAAGGGGCCTGCTGGTGTGCTGTATATTCCCTCATGATATTGGCCATATCAGCCAGCACCCCTGCATGGTGATGTTGAGGGCCTGCAAATCTTTTCTGATATCCTAATAGTGTACCTCCTGCAGCCACTGGTTCTCATGCATGATGTTAAGAATCTGGCTCATCTTGTCCTGGAATTGTTGGTATGACCCCAGGACATTGGTGAGTGCCTCCTGGGCAGTCGGTTCCCTGGGCCTGTCCTCTCCTTGGCGCACAGCTGTCCTCCGAGTGTCCCTGTTCCCCTGTGCCTGTGTCCCCTGAATGGTGTGCCCACTGCCACTGACCCCAGGACCCTGATTGTCATCGCTGTGAGGTGTGGACTGGGGTCCCTGTACAGGTGGGCACACTGCTGATATGACGTGTCCTAGGGACAGAGGTGTGGGGATGTTGGGTGGGTGCTGAGGCATTGGATACTGAAGGGGGAGACTCTGTGGTGGACTGGGAGTGGGCTGGGGTGACCTACTGACCAGTGGCCCCTGATGGGCTAGGAAGTGCATCCAGAAACAGAAGTCCTGAGTTACTGTCATCAATGGGGGCATCTTCTGCTGGGGGACTGGATAGTCATGGCACCTCCTCGCCGCTGAGATTTGTGGGGGCACCTGTGGGGATGTAAGTGATGTATATTGCTCACGTCTGTGACATATTCTACTTTCCTAGTTTATCCTATATAGTTGCTGTTGCCCTGCCACCTTTGTTTGTTTATGGTGATGTACTGTGGGATAGTTAGTTCTCCATACTGTGCATGCACTGGTGGTGAGTGAAAATGCGGGGCTGGGAGGAGCAGTACATGCATTGGTATGGCATGCAGGGCTTGGCATTGGGGTTAGTCAAATGTGTAGGTGCACTGTGTGGGATAGAGTGGAGTGATGGGAGTCAGGGTGAGGGTGTGAGATGGCATGCAGGTATGGGGGATGATAGGTGATAAATATTGAGTCACCAGTGTCCAGTCCTCCAGCAACTCCTGTGAGTTCCTCAGGATGCAGTATTGCTATGAGTTGCTCCTTCCATGCTGTCAGCTGTGGGGGAGGAGGTGGGGGTCCACCGCCAGTCCTCTGGATAGCGAGCTGGTGCTTTGCTACCATGAAATGCACCTTCACCCATAGGTCGTGCCACCTCTTCCTGATGTTGTCCTTTTTTCTTGCATGCTGTCCCACAGCGTTCACCCTACCCACGATTCTCCACCACAGCTCCATCTTCTTTGCAATGGTAATTTGCTGTACCTGTGCTCTAAACAGCTGTGGCTCTACCCTCACTATTTCCTTCACTATGACCCGCAACTCCTCATCAGTGAAATTGGGGTGCCTTTGTGGGAACATGGGTGTTGTGTGCTGTGTGTTGTGCAGTGGGGGTTGTATGATGTGGTGGGGTGTAGGGTGCGTGACGGATGGTTGGGTGTTAGTGGTGTGTGTAATTGTTGCTGTGATTTGCGTGGCTATCTCTTGGCTATTTTTCATGTTCGTAAAGGGTTGTGGGTAATTTGGGTTTGAGTTTTATAGTGCTGTGGGTGGGTGGGTGTGGTGTGTGTATCGGTGTCAGGCCAATGTTGTGTTGTTTTGCATTTCGATGGCCATTCTGACCGTGCCAGTGTGCACTGCCAATGGTTTTCCGCCGTCGAATGCCTGCGGTGGTGATTCGTGGTTCATAATGTGGTGGGCATTGTTTTGTTGGTGTGGTGCAATGGGTGTTCCTACCGACACTTTACCACTTACCTTTGGATTGGCGGATATGTGTTTGTGGCAGTATTCTGTCATTTTTTGTGCACATTTTATCAGCCCTTTGCACGCATTTCACTTGGTGCACTGTTCAAGGCTGTCATGTACGGTACATAATATTCTAAGTCGGGGTGCCACTGCAGAAGCTAAGAAGCCAGTCCCCTTTTTTCAGACATATTATCACGTCAGGCCTGTTCTTAGAACATTGTAAGGTTTGTTATGTAAACACCACATAGGCCTTGGGGAGGCATTCCCGCCATGGCCATCCTGTGACGTGCACTATTCCACTAACAGCTTTGCTGATCTTGGCTTTGACTCTTCAGACAACTGAGATGATTGCCATCCAGGCAACAGGAAGACCCTTGCCAGCCTTTTCAGGTCTAAGGTCAGGGTCCTTCTCTTAGACCGAGATATGGAGAAAGGTTACTACCACTATGCTCTCAGAGTTTAGATATTGGGTGTTCTAGGAATCATTTAGGTTTTTAAGATTATTCATAGATGGTGGGGTTGCTTATCTCTTTATATTAATAGTAATGATAATCACTGTTTTATGTTTTTTCTGCCTATTTATCTCAGCCCATGCTTTTTATAATCAAATGCAATTACTTCAATAAATGTATTGAAATACACCTTGCATCTTTCATTCTGCTTTGACATGTGTGAGTCTTTCTAACTGCGTGGAATAGGTTTGATCTGTTCACCACAACTTCCCTGAGGAGTCTGAGTGTCATGTTTAGGTTGTCACAAATCACCTTTTCCTTTTAGGTGTGGTAGAGGCACTGCGAGCTAGCCAGGAATCAGGCTGACAGCTTCCACACAGAATGGGACTGACTCAGACATCCACACCTGGTGGTGCTGCTGCCCTAAAATATGCAGTCTTGATACCATAACAGGAACCACTCAACATGGTGCCACTAGCACTGGTCAAGCACAGGTCTTAACGGATCTCTTCAGTGACTCTTTCTTGCATGCCAAGAGTATCCTAATTATGTCCTGTGGTGTTAGGAAAAATACTCCTCAGCTAAATAGGAAGTACCTAGCTTAGTCTGTAGGTTGTTCAAGCTTGAACCATAAAAGGATTCCCTGTTTGGTGTTTCTATCTCTGAATTTTATCCCTTAATTATGGTGCAACCACAACCAATGGTTATTCCAGCAAATATGAGACAATCACTCACACCACATTTATTAGCTAGTCGGCTTCCTAATGGGATGGAGATGTTACGTTTGTGATAGAGGCACACAATGTGTACAGAGCAGAAATGTTCTATTTATGGGTTACCTTTCCTGCAGCAGATGCAAATTAAAATCACTTTATACATAGACTGTAGCAAATGCACCTGCACAATACAAAACATTTTTCCACGTGTGATTCAAAATGTGAGGTTAGATCCTTTAAGTGATGATGGACCTACGTGGCTTGAATTGTCTACATTCACACCACATCCAACTATACAAAATGTACAGGCAGCAGACCTGCACCCATTATGAATAACTTAGTTAGGATGTATAGACATTTAGTAAAATTATGGGGGAGACTTTAAATACCCCCCCCAGTGAGGGCTGCTCTAGCTGTTCCACAATTGGCTGTACCCGGGATAAACCTGGTGACTGTGTACTCAATATTGTGTAAGATTCCCACCAAGCATGATGAAATTCCGTTTGGGATAAGCACAAAAAACAAATCAGCTGAAAACAGTGTTTCCCCAAAGATAAAAATAGAATTCTCACAATGTGCTTGCCGTTTGGAATTGTTATCTCCAAAGATGACTGTGCCACTTGGGGCACAGTATTTGCTGCAATTTATACTAGCACGCAATGCACTCCAACACTTGTAAATCTTCCCGAAGTGTTAAAACAAATACAAAATGAGCATGGGGCAGCACCTGCCCTTCATGTGGGCATGAAACTAATGGGCAACTTTTTCAAGTCTTAGTAAGTAATATTAAGAGGAAGCAGCAGCATTGGCAGTACGCCAGTGGCTCTGGGATGTTCCTCAAATAGTCCAGGATTGCAAGCTGCCAAAGATTCTCGCTAAGACTTATGCTAGTACAGGCCAGGATAGTCTGAGAGCCAAACCTAGTCAGCAGCAGCTTCAAGGTAATTCTGGTATCTCAAAGCAAGTACAAGAGGGTTCTAAAAAACACTGGGATAAACAGAAAAACAATAAAGGTATAATAAAACAAAGAGGAGAATCTCTGATATTTGGAGACCTCAGAGAAAAGACGCAATCTTAGTAATTGTGACAATTTAATACCTCCTGACAGATATCAGTATACTGATACACGCCCTTCTCATTCCTTCTAGGACTTTTCCGACAAGTGGAATGAGAGAGGAGGGTGGTCTGAGTACCAAAATGAGTACTGGAAACTGAAAGAGGACTCACAACGCTCCTGGGGCATCATAATAAAAAAGGAAGAAAAACTTCCACAGTAAAAAAAACATATTAAAAAGAAGAACTTGCAGCACTCTCAGCTAAATATGCAACACATATTGAGAACATTACTTGTGAACAAGATATTGGGAGCAACTTTAATATGTAGCACAGCAGAGGTCACAATAGTTCACCAGAATCTTCAAGAGCTTCTGAAGGTGACAGCAACTAACAACTACCTTGAAGTTGAAACAGCAGACAGGTGGGTCACCCTACCCAACACGGTTGGCAAATTAAAAATTCAGATTGAGGGGTACTTTGAGTGCACCATTAAAGTAATCTTCTAGGCAAGATTAACATTAAGCTATGACATTCTTCTGGCAGAAAAAGATTGGCCAACATAATTTGTCTGAATGCTCCCACAAGGGGAAGATGTAATTTTGCCTTCTTTCTCAGTCTTTGTTCCAGATCTAGTAAAAGAAGACTATTCTGCAGATTGGGCTGTGGCAGAGGCTCCAGCACTATACCGCAACTACGTGGGTTGGGATACAGATTCTCCCTATCATGTCATAGTAATACCATCCAATCCACAAATACAGCCTCAATCTCCAATAAGACATGAGGCCAAAGTTCCAGTGAAGGACATTCTCTCAAAACTTGAGTACCAGGGAGTATTCGAGCCCTGTGTATTTTCTACAAATAGTGTTTTGTTTCTCATTGCTAAACTGGACCATTCATATAGAATAGTCTTAGATTACAGATATTAAAACAGTCATATACGCACATTTGCCCTTCAAAATTCACACAATACAGCACTTATGAACAATATAGTGCACAAAAAATACAAAATACCCTTAGATATTCTCAATGTTTTTTTCTGCCAAAATCTAGAGCCTCCAAGCTGGGACCTTAGCATTGATTTCGTTGACTTCCCCAGGGGTATAGGAACAGTCCAGGATTATTCTCAGCGCTTGTGACATCAGTATAGCATAGTTTTGCGATTTTGATCCTGAGGCGTTGTGCTATGTAGATGACTTCTATCTGAGGGATGATGACCTCAGCACACAAGTAGCCAGGGTAGATTGCATTGTTTTGGGATTTGCCGAACATGGTTACAAATTAAATTTCAGGAAAACAAAAATTGCCTTTCTCAGTGTACCGTTCCGAGGACATGAGCTTTCAAAGGCGGGGAAAAGTTTGGCCCCACAGTTTCTAGAGAAATTCGCTCAATTACAACCACCAAACAAAAAAAAAACTGCAATCATAGTTAGGTTTCTTCAGTTTTGGCACAACACACATCCCAGACTATGAACAACGCATCAAACCATTAATGACTTAATTCATCCTGATTTCTCAAGCAAACACTGGACACCACAACATACACAGATTTTCAGATCATTACAGACTGACATGCTGGAAGCAAAACATTTAAAACACGTGTAAATCAAACAAATTTGGTTATCCAAGTCACCCTGGATGCAGTTGGATTCACATATGTCACGTACAATGAAGATGACACAATACCAATAGAATACAAATCACACCTATACTCCAAAGCAGAGATACATTTTGCACCAACAGAAAAAGTACTGACTGCAGTTCAGATGGCCGTCATCAATAAGAGACCATTAGCCATGGGAAAACGCATTATTGTTGTGAGCCCAATACCAGCCCTTGAGGCTGTTACTAAAGCCAGTGTTCCTAAAGCAAAAACATTACATCCATGTTGGTTACAGTGGGCTACCTCCTTGACTGCCACTGCGGTTGACTATGTTCATGACCCAAAACTACAGACCCAAGAATTTCTCCAATATGAACTTGAGTACCCCATGCCCACCAGTGTCATGCCTCTTGACCAGTGTAGAGTCATCATTTACACTTTTGGTTCAGCTCAACCAGCTGTAGGTACTAAACAGCAGAACTCTGCAGCCTGCATAGCCATTTGTGGATTGATGAGGGATGGTGAATTCCACCCTCAACAGACCTACATGGAACAGCACAACTTGAAGAGCTTAAAGCTCTGACTTTGGCACTGGACATACGGACCCAGAATTACCAACGCTGTTTGTGTGCGATTTATATTATCGTGTCCAGTCCTTTCATGAGCACTTACACTACGCGCCCCTTCATTGGTTTAGAGATTCAAAAGGAAACACCAAAAAACACAGATTCTTGTGGGGGAAAGTGGCAGATCTCAAAGACAAGCTATCACCTGCTCATGTTATACACACATAGGACCACCAACATATTGTAGGAAACTCATTGGTGGAGGAAGCTGCCTAATCTGCAGATAATACGGCTTCTATTGCTGCTAGAACTTATTCCCATACAAGAGTGGATGATGACATCTTGGCTACCGTGAATGCCTTGGCTTATGGCAAGCCTTTCCCAAAGCATACCCAACCAAATAGTTCTACCATGTAAGTGCCCAAAATAATGCCTTTGTTACAATACCAGGGGTGGTGATCGGATGGTCCCCACCCTAGATCGTACAGAAGAACTGATTAAAGCAGCTCACAGAGGTGTTGCTTTGGTCCTTGCTGTTTGGTGGCTGTGATCTTTTTACTACAGGAACGCTACTAGTGGCATGATCTATACAACAGACTAAGCAGTATGTCCTAAGTTGTGACATTTGCCACCAAATTAAAAGTTCCACCATCAAACACCCACTGCAGACCCCCTTCTTAATCTCCAACAAGCCTACCTGGAACACTGTGATCCCTTAAGTTCAGATGGTGCATACAAATACATACTACTTGCTGTTGAACCTTGCTTCAGATTCCTATGGGTGTGGTAAAACCGATCTGCTGATGCTTGAACTGTTATTAAAGATTTGCAAGCCTTTATCAGGACATATGCAGTTGCAGCATTCCTTTTGGACCAGGGACCTGCCTTTGCCTCAAAGGCATTCTGGGACACCACGGCAACGATGGGTGTTGTGGTGCATTATTCTACTCCATACCATTCCAATGGAAATTTGGTTGTGGAGAGAAAAATTTGAGACTTAAATCAATACTTAATAGCTAGGGTACTAGGTTTGAGTAGTAGTTGTTTTCACCATTTGCATGGAGTCCAAAGAGCATTAAAAAATGTGTTTAGATCTTTGGGAGGTCTAAGCCCTTATGATTTCCTGGTCAGCATCCCTAAGTACATCCCGGATCTCAATAATCCTGGCACAGTGGTTTCAGAAACACATTTTTACATAAATGAATGTGTCACTGTCTTGCAGGAATTACAGCTGCTCCGCAATGAGCATTCATCAACACAGGTCTCCACCTTGGGAATGAGGGATTTGATAACATCTACAGGCTGGATTCCAAAAGTTGGGGATCTAGTTTGTGAAAAGATACCTGTGAAGATGGAATTTTACCATCACTGTGTGGTTCTAAAGACAACCATTTTGTCTCTCTTGATCACGTCAATTTGCATCATGCGGCCAATCCTGCACAGTTGAACACAAGGATACTTTGGTAGTTCCCTTTCCCCTCTACCTACAATACAGGATATACTTTTTCAAGCTTTAAACAATGCTGAAATTGTTTCCCCAAGGCTGGGGTGGGTGGAAAATGAACTTTTGTTGATTCCTTTCTTCACTTCATGGGCAAGACATATTAGTCTGCAATTTTCCAATGCAACTGAGACAGATGGCATGGTTCATGATCAACCACCTATGGATACACCTTCCAGTTGCCTTTCACCAGCATCATCTCCAGTCTTTGTTCAAACTGCTTCTGGTTACTTTGCCGACCTTGATGACTTTTCTTCAGATTCTTCAGCATCAGTTATTGCACCAGTGCATGGTATACCGAAGCTTCTCAACTGGCCGAAACATAATTATTTAATGTGCCCATGGTACTATTTGTGGATCATATTGACATTGCTTGCCTTTGTCCCATGGATCGGATTTGTCATTATCTTCTTTATATTGATACGTGGTCACTATCTTCCTGAACACTCGGCTGTTGAATTGATGGATGATGTTTTAAAGCCTTACTTGTCCTCACACAAAGTGCGAAGAGACGTGTCCCTTATGAACATTTCTGCTGGTCCAATTCCTGATGGGATTGTTTGGGATAAAGTACCATTTGATATATTCGGTTCTACTGAAAATATTCAAATTCCATATGTCTTCAAAATTTCCATTAATTAATTACATTTTTACACCTGGGGTTGTTTCTGATGAATGGGATGTAAAACAGTTGACTCTATGATTTCTGAGCTTGAATGTTATACTGTATTTGAAAGTGAAGATGTTTATAAGAATATTGCAAATTACTGAGAAATGTTCTGTTACCATCATTATGGACACCATTATTTATATTGAGCTAGTACTGCAACAGTAGTTTTTAACTACATGCAATGGGTACTTTGTCTGACTCTACCAGTGGGAGTTCCAAAACATCTGTAGAGAAATTCACTGAGTTTTCTAGATATGATGTTAAAAATCCAGAGTCCTATTATTTCAAATTACCAAATTTGAAAACAAAGAAAATACTGCTAATTTGTTCTGATTCCTTTGTTTCCCACTTAGCCATAGAAGGTTATAAATGTTGGTACAAGTCGATTGACTTAAAAGGTGTTTGGAGAATGAAAGATTAGTAAATACAAGGCACAGAGGCTTTATTTAGAACTTGTTTAATTCCATTGTAAATTATTTTTCTGAATGATACTGGTCAGCAAACAACTTGCCTTGGGTTAGCGAAAGTAAAAGAAATGAATGTGCCTTGTATTCCCCACTATAGCTAAGTTTGAGAATTGACAAAATATTTTGAACCATACAGAAAAATAACTCAATGTTTGGCTTCAGAACGGTACCTTTAATTCATCACTTTCTTTTTCCAATGGGTGGTTATTGTTGACAGTGGACTCAAATGATTGTCATGCACATTTTGTCAATGGGGTTCTATTGCAAGCAGACTGGACTGTCGTTACATCATCACACAACACTCAGGTATTATTACCACATACAACGTGGGCAAATTATGTCAACAATGATTACAGTCGTCCATATCAACAGCTGTAAAAGAACACTTCTCTCTCCTTTTTGAAGATACTGACTTACAAGATTTCTTGTTAGGTACCAGATAATTATGCTCTAAAAGATTCCTAAATGCACTATGTTATTAAATATGGAAGCCTTCACAAATAGAAGCTGCTGCACGTTTAAGGCAAATAGATAAAGAGAATTTATTGAAAGCTTTAACAGTTGTCGATAATGGTAAAAACACATTGTCCACTCGTATTTACATATTAAACAGCATTGTGTCTTCTGCTATTGAAATTATTCAAAGTGACGTGTCATCTTTATACCCTGCAGCTCCCTATAACACTCTTTTATGTGTTTTTGTGAGTATTATGGCCCCATCCAGGACATCCACAACTTTAATCTCTGTTGGGGGCCGTGAGGGACAGTCTCCTCTACAAGTTATTTTAAACCTTTTTTCAGGACCAAGGATTACATCCCCAAGTTATAAAATGGATCTTTGCTGATGTGCCAAACAGAACTTAAAATATGTTGGGCGTGCAGATCTCCATGATTTGATATCTACATAAGTTTTGACCCCTATTTGTTAAAAAACCACTGAACTGATACAAAACAATCATGCTCTCTGGACCAAGATATAGCTTTCTGCCCAATTTGGTGTACATTTGTTCAGCTATTTTGACTTTACCTGTTGAAAATTGCATGAGAAAATGAATTCTGGGCCCCCTTCTTTTTCTCATCCCCCCACTAAAAATACTAGAAATTGATGAAAAACAACAAAGGTTAAAATGAGGTTATAATTAGATGGAAATGTCAGTTAAAATATAATGTTTTAAACTAAAAAATGAAATAATACTAACTCATGCCCCCCCATGCACAGAGTTGCTATCCGTTGTTGCATTGATGTTATAAATGATACCATAGATCATGTCATGAGTGATGTAATATGAGAACTCCTAAGCAGTGCATAATGAGGGTGCAAGTTATATTTACTTATGGGTCCCCCAAAAGGGCCAGAGGGTCAGGGTAATGCTACCCTGCCCCCTTATTACTTATATTTATCCATCTTCTTTGGCACAGGGACTGTGTCACTGAGTCATAAAAGGGCAGTTGAACTTTCTCTTCATCTTGTGGCCAGCAAATTAGATCAAGTGTTTGGACCTCATGCTACTGCAGTAGTTTGGAGGCAGTGCTGCGCCAATCAATCAGGTCGTATGTTTTTAGCTAACAGTGCAGCGATGATCCGCGGAAGAAATGCAACGGTACAGCAGTGATATATTTCTCTGAAAATACTGAACAGATTCACACCCGATCATAAAGAGCATGCTTTCAGGATCATGATATGGCTTTTTGCCTAATTCGGTATAATTCTTTTCAACTGGCTGTAGCTTGTTTAATTTGTCTATGGAATTTAATGGGAAAGATATGTTTTGGGACCCACATTTTTCTCAACCCCTGCGTGTGTATGCTACACAGTGGCATATATATATATATATATATATATATATATATATATATATATAGAGAGAGAGAGAGAGCGAGAGAGAGAGAGAGAGAGAGAGAGAGAGAGAGTCCCTGCATCCTAACTGAAAATGGAAAGTGAATTTCTGTTTTTTTTTAACATAACATAAGATCTTATTACTGAGTAAAGTCAGCCTTTTTGCCCTAATTACCCCCATTTTTTTTACTGATACTGGTGGTTACTGACCCTGCTTACCAGGCCCAGGGCCAGTGCTCTGTCCTTAAAAGTATATGGTTTTCGGTATAGTTAGAAATGGCCAAGACACCCTACTGTAAGTCCCTAGTATATAATAAGGCTGGAAGGTTTAGGGACCCCCAGCAGCCTTAATGCACCTAAGCGTGCACTGCTGGGGTGTCTCGTGTCATTTTAAATCCAGATCTGCCTTGCAGGATGGACTTAGAATAAAACAAAGTGCAAAATCGACATTGGAATTAAAAGTATTTCTAAAGTCCAAAACTATCTTTTATTACCTATTATTCATCCCTAAGGTTCGCCCTAGGAGCCCCAAGGGTAAGGCTCATTGTTATAAAAAAAGAGGGACAGTATGAAAGATGTTTTAAAGGCCCTTGTAGGGGAAAACAGCTAAAGTCATTTTCCCATTTGTAGTGCTGCCAGTGCCATAGGCTAACATGGGAAGGCTTTATTAAACTGGTAATAAAGTCAAACTTTTGATTGGCCTTAGCTAGCCACATAATTCAAAGTATCAGAATAATAGGTACAAAGAATCCAAAACCTTGCCAAGGTCACATTTATTACAACTATTACATGAAAATAGTTTAAAAATTTACTATCCTAATGCTACCAAAAACAGCCCTATAGCAACCTCTTCTGATTGGTCAGCATTTTTACAACCTGGGCCAAGCTGCTCCAGGAGTAGGTGGGAAGGGGCATGGGGCGGAAACAATGCAGCCATTTGGTGCGAGGAAATCTATGTCCTGGAAAAGCCAGGACTGGGAAGATAAACAGGACTTCAAAGGTAGAAACACAGATGTCACAGGACCCAGGCCAGCCACACTTCCTTGATGCCCAGCCCGGTAGGAGCCCCATAATCAGATTAGGAGGGGGCCCGGAAGGGGAGTGCACAGAAAGGTTAGCCACACCTGTGGGTTCGGTTAACCAGACATACACTCCAGGGACAAAATGTGCATTGTGGGACACAAATATGGCATACTTCCAGGGAAGTGGTCATTTCAGGCGGTGCTCATTTTTATATTTAAACATTGATTTAATATCTCCGGTTACCTACATCAAATTTTTGTCATTTTGGTGTTGTTTTAAAGATAAATATATTCTTTATTTTTAGAAATTGGTTTTGGATTTTTTTGCGTTGTGTATCTTACTTACTTACTGATTGGTGATATTAAGGGGCATATTTATACTCCATTTGTGCCAAATTTGCGTAATTTTTTTACCCAAATTCGGCGCAAAACAAACTCCATATTTATATTTTGACGCTAGACCCATCTAACGTCAAAATATTGGAGTTAGCACCATTTTTTTATATGTGTGAACCTACCTTGCGTCAATGACATGCAAGCCAGGTGTTCCAGTCTAAAAAATGGTGCTAATTCCATAGCCCCATATTTATTCCCCTGTGCTAAAATGTCGCAAGGGTAGGAGGAGGGGCTAAATAATTGTGACCTCCTCAAGCCTCAGGAACACCCTCACCCACACCAGAGGGACACCGGAGGATAGGGGACCCCATCCCAGGTAAGTAGGGTAAGTATAGGTAAGTATTTTTTTTAATTAAAGTGCCATTGGGGCCCAATTTCGGGCCCCCTGCATGGCACAGGGTGCAATGACCATGCCAAGGTGACCCTTGTAACCTGTGCTGGCCATTGGGTTGGCGGGCATGACTCCTGTCCTTTCTAAGACGGGAGTCATGTGTTATGGATGGTTTTGCATCAGAGAATGACGCTAGGCTGGTTAGAGGTATTCTTTTTGCCTCTAACCAGTCTAGCGTAATTTTTTGGTACAAAACCCCTTGTTCATACCGCCACCCCCATCCGGCTAACATAATTTATTTAATGCTAGCCCACCCTTTCTTTTTTCCGGATTGCGCCAACTTGGGGCCCCCTGCGTGGCACAGGATGCAACGGCCATGCCCAGGGGACCCTTGTCCCCTGTGCTGGCCACTGGGGTGGTGGGCATGACTCCTGTCTTTTCTAAGACGTGAGTCATGTTGTTAGAAATGGGGTCTTTGGTTGACAGTCTGGTTACCCCCTGTTCAAGCAAGGACCCTCACTCTAGTTAGGATAAAAGAGAATCACCCTCAGCTAACCCCTGCTTACCCCCTTGGTAGCTTGGCAGAGCAGTAGGCTTAACCTCAGAGTGCTAGGTGTAAAGTATTTGTACCAACACACACAGTAACTTAATGAAAACACTACAAAATGACACAACACCAGTTTAGAAAAATAGGAAATATTTATCTAGACAAAACAAGACCAAAACGACAAAAATCCAACATACACAAGTCAAGTTATGATTTTTTAAAGGTTTAAAATAAAAAGAGTCTTTAGGTAGTTGTAACACCACACTAGCGCTGCTAGCGTGAAAATGTACCTGGTTTGCGTCAAAAATAACCCCGCACGGGCGGTGTGCGTCGAAAGTAACCCTGCACGGCTGTGTGCGTCGAAAACAACTCGGCACGGCGGTGCGCGTTGAAAAAGCCAGCCACACGACGATCCGAAAGTCCCGCGGCGCAGGGTGCGATCTCTCAGCCTCCGTCAGCGATGCTGCGCGTCGTTTCTCCTGCTCCGGGCGTCGGTTTTTCGGTCGCGTTTCCTGCGGCGTCGTTTCTCAGCTGCGGAACCGGCGTTGCGTCGTTTTCTCAGCCGCGATCGGATTCGCGTCGATCTTTTCTCCGCACGGCGCTCGGTGCGTGTATTTTTGTCCTTAGGCTGCCAGCCTCTCCTTTCAGGGTCCCAGGAACTGGAAGGGCACCACAGAGCAGAGTAGGGGTCTCTCCAGAGACTCCAGGTGCTGGCAGGAAGAAGTCTTTGCTATCCCTGAGACTTCAACAACAGGAGGCAAGCTCTACATCAAGCCCTTGGAGATTTCTTCTTCAAGATGGAAGGCACACAAAGTCCAGTCTTTGCCCTCTTACCCTGGCAGAAGCAGCACTGCAGGAAAGCTCCACAAAGCACAGTCACAGGCAGGGCAGCACGTTTTCCTCAGCTATCAGCTCTTCTCCAGGCAGAGGTTCCTCTTGGTTCCAGAAGTGTTTCTAAAGTTTGTAAGTTTGGGTGCCCTTCTTATACCCATTTTAGTCTTTGAAGTCACCTTTCTTCAAAGGGGACTCACACCTTCTTGTGAAATCCTGCCTTGCCCAGGCAAGGCCTCAGACACACACCAGGGGGCTGGAGACAGCATTGTCAGAGGCAGGCACAGTCCTTTCAGATGAGAGTGACCACTCCACCCCTCCCTCCTAGCAGAGATGGCTAATCAGGAAATGCAGATCACACCCCAGCTCCCTTTGTGTCACTGTCTGGTGTGAGGTGAAAAACAACCCAACTGTCAAACTGACCCAGACAGGGAATCCACAAACCAGGCAGAGTCACAGAATGGTTTAAGCAAGAAAATGCTCACTTTCTAAAAGTGGCATTTCCAAACGCACAATCTCAAAATCAACTTTACTAAAAGATGTATTTTTAAATTGTGAGTTCAGGGATCCCAAACTCCACATGTCCATCTACTCTCTAGGGGAATCTACACTTTAATCATATTTAAAGGTAGCCCCCATATTATCCTATGAGAGAGAGACAGACCTTGCAACAGTGAAAACGAAATTGGCAGTATTTCACTGTCAGGACATATAAACCACATTACTATATGTCCTACCTTATCCATACACTGCACCCTGCCCTTGGGGCTACCTAGGGCCTACCTTAGGGGTGCCTTACATGTAAGGAAAGGGAAGGTTTAGGCCTGGCAAGTGGGTACACTTGCCAAGTCGAATTTACAGTGTAAAAATACACATACAGACACTGCAGGGGCAGGTCTGAGACATGATTACAGAGCTACTTATGTGGGTGGCACAACCAGTGCTGCAGGCCCACTAGTAGCATTTGATTTACAGGCCCTGGCACCTCTAGTGCACATTACTAGGGACTTACTAGTAATTCAAATATGCCAATCATGGATGAACCACTTACATACAATTTAAACAGGAGCACTTGCACTTTAGCACTGGTTAGCAGTGGTAAAGTGCCCAGAGTAACAAAAAACAGCAAAATCAGAGTCCAGCACACATCAACAACCTGGGGAACAGAGGCAAAAAGTTAAGGGAGACCACGCCAAGGATGAAAAGTCTAACACGTGTCCCCCCCAGCTAAAAGTGGGGAGCAACTACCCAACCTCATGGGAGTTCTCATCACTAAGGCGGAAGAACCTGGACAGACCATCAGCATTGGCGTGCTCTGTACCGGGTCGATGTTCCACCGTAAAGTCCATCCCCTGTAGGGAAATGGACCACCTCAACAGTTTTGGGTTCTCACCCCTCATCTGCATTAACCATCTGAGGGGTCTGTGGTCGGTCTGAACTCGGAAGTGAGTCCCAAACAAGTAGGGTCTTAGCTTCTTCAGTGCCCAGACCACAGCAAACGCTTCACGTTCTATGGCACTCCACCTACGTTCCCTGGGTAGTAACCTCCTGCTAATGAAGGCTACGGGTTGATCTAGGCCCTCTTCATTCAGCTGTGAGAGTACTGCTCCAATACCATGCTCTGAGGCGTCTGTCTGTACAACAAACTCCGTGGAGTAGTCAGGTGCCTTCAGCACAGGTGCTGTGCACATGGCAGCCTTCAGGGCATCAAAAGCGTTCTGGCAAGCCTCTGTCCAGATCACTTTCTTGGGTTGCTTCTTAGAAGTCAACTCAGTTAAGGGGGTAACAATGGTACCATATCCCTTAACGAACCTCCGATAGTATCCTGTGAGACCTAAAAAGGCTCTCACTTCAGTCTGGGTCTTGGGAGGCTCCCAAGCCAGAATCGTGTCAATCTTAGGCTGTAGGGGTGCCACCTGGCCACTCCCCACCTGGTGTCCTAAGTACACAACAGAACCCTGCCCTATTTGGCACTTGCTCGCCTTAATAGTGAGGCCTGCCTTCTGCAGGGCCTCTAACACTCTCCAGAGGTGTTGCAGGTGTTCCTCCCATGTGGAACTAAACACAGCAATGTCATCCAGGTAGGCGGCACTGAACTCATCCAGTCCTGCCAACACCTGGTTGACCAACCTCTGAAAGGTGGCAGGGGCATTCTTCATCCCAAAGGGCATCACATTGAAGTGGAAGTGCCCATCGGGGGTAGAGAATGCTGACCTCTCCTTTGCCCCTTCAGTTAAGGCAATCTGCCAGTACCCAGATGTTAAATCAAACGTACTGAGGTACTTGGCAGCTCCTAACCGATCAATGAGCTCATCAGCTCGGGGGATGGGGTGTGCGTCAGTCTTGCTGACCGCATTGAGACCCCGGTAGTCCACACAGAACCTAAGTTCTGGAGTGGCACCAGGAGCAGCAGCCTTTGGGACCAAGACCACTGGGCTGGCCCAAGGACTGCTGGAGTGCTCAATAACCCTGAGGGCTAACATTTTGGAGACTTCCTCCTTAATGCAAGCCCTCACCCTGTCAGTCACCCTGTAAACCTTATGTTTAACAGGTGTACTGTCCCCAGTGTCCACATCATGTGTGCACAGGTGTGTGACTCCTGGGATCAGGGAAAACAGCGAGGCGAACTGTCCCAGCACGTGGCGACAGTCCCTCTGCTGTTCCTCAGTCAGGGAGGGGGAGAGGATCACTCCCTCCACAGACCCATCTTTCTCTCCTGCAGACAGGAGGTCAGGAAGAGGCTCACTCTCTTCCTCCACCCCGTCATCTGTCGCTAGGAGCATGGATAGCTCAGTTCGCTCAAAGTGTGGTTTGAGGCGGTTGACATGTAGGACCCTCAAGGGGTTCCTGGGGGATTGCAAGTCTACCAGATAGGTGACCTCGCTCTTTCTTTCCACCACCTCAAAAGGCCCAGTCCACTTATCTTGGAGAGCCCTAGGCTCCACTGGTGCCATGACCCACACTTTTTGTCCAGGCTGAAACTCAACCAGAGTGGCATTCTGGTCGTACCACCGTTTCATATCCTCCTGGCTTGCTTCCAGGTTCTCCTGAGCGAGACTCCTGAAGCGGGCAGTCTGGTTTCTTAGTGCCAGCATGTAGCTAAATACATCCTGGGGTGGTTTACTAGGAGCTTTCTCCAAAGCCTCCTTCACCAGACTGAGCGGTCCCCTCACAGGGTGGCCATAGATGAGCTCAAAGGGGCTAAAGCCAAGTCCCTTTTGAGGCACCTCCCTGTAAGCGAACAGAAGGCATGGCAAGAGGACGTCCCACTTACGCCTCAAGGGCTCTGACAGGCCCTGAATCATGCCTTTCAAGGTGCGGTTGAATCTCTCAACCAGACCATTACTTTGGGGGTGGTAAGGGGTGGTGAACTTGTAGGTTACCCCACACACCTTCCACAGAGACTTCATATAAGTGGATATGAAGTTTGTACCCCTATCAGATACTACCTCCTTGGGGAACCCCATGCGGGTAAAAACCCCCATCAAGGCACGTCCCACCACGGGGGCGGTGACCGTCCTTAGAGGAATAGCTTCTGGGTACCGTGTGGCATGGTCCACCAAGACCAGGATGAACCTGTTGCCCATGGCTGTCTTGGGATCCAGAGGCCCCACAATGTCAATTCCTACCCTTTCAAAGGGAGTACTGACTACCGGTAAAGGTTGGAGGGGAGCTTTGCATTTCCCCCCACTCTTGCCACTTGCCTGACAAGTCTGACAAGATCTACAATAAGCAGCTGACTGCTTGTTCATCAAGGGCCAGTAAAAGTGGGAGACAAGCCTCTTATAGGTCTTGTCCTGCCCTAGATGTCCTGCCAAAGGCACATCATGAGCCAAACCCAGTAGGAAGGTCCTGAAGCCCTGGGGTACCACCAGCATACGAGCTGACCCCGGCTCAGGAACCTTAGGCTCACTATACAGGAGGCCATCCTCCCAATAAATCAGGTGAGTACCTGGCGCCCCGCCAGCCGCCTGGGCTGCAGCCTGCTGCCGCAGTCCCTCAAGAGTAGGGCACTCCTTCTGCGCTGTGCAGAATACTTCCCTGGTGGGTCCCCCTTCCTGCTGCCACTGCGACAGCTCAGGGACCTCCCCCAGTTCAGCCACCTGTTCCCCTGTAGGTTCCGGGGCATCACCCTCAGGCTCTGCCTCCTCCCGGACCGTGGGAACTTCTGGGGCGGGTTTCCCGCGCCTCCTGCCTTTCCTCTTCTTGGCGGTCCCCTGGGCCACTGTTTCAGGCTCCAGGGGCTCTTGACTACCCTGATTGGCTGCCATAGACCGGGTGGATACGCATACCCACCCAGGCAGACCCAACATCTCCAAGTGAGACCTGTGTTCCACCTCCTTCCAAGGGGAATCTTCCAGGTCGTTGCCTAGCAAACAATCAACAGGCATGGTTGGACTCACAGCTACTTTCCAGGAACCTGAGACCCCCCCCCATTCAAAGGGAACCTGCGCCACTCTGCAGAGGCGCTCAGAATTGTCTACTGCAACTACTTGGTGAAGTACCCGGGGATCAATCTGCTCTTCAGACACCAGGTGACTCCTCACTGTAGTCACACTGGCTCCTGTGTCTCTTAGAGCCTCCACCCTCTGTCCATTGATGGTCACCCATTGCCTGTACTTCTTAGTGTTATCAGGCACTAGGTTTCTCTGGACCATCTCACTGTCCCCTAGTGAGACAAGGGTCATTTCTGCTGGTTCCCACCCACCTGAAACCAACTCCTCCCCAAGCGCTACACTGGCCAAACCCTGGGACGGTGCACCAGTGGGTGCCGGTGTACTTTTGGGGCATTTGGGGTCCCCCCTCACATGACCCACCTGGTCACATGAATAGCACTTACGTAGGGGACCACCTGCCATTGGCTTCCCTTTGGAGAACCATGGCTTCTTTTCACTGGGGGGTTGGGAATCCTTACCCTGGGAATCAGTTTGGGGCCCTTTAGAGAACTCATCCTGTTTGCCCTTACCCCCCCCTTTCTTCTGAGAGGGACCCTGCCCACCCTTGGCGTGGTCTCCCCCATACCTCTTTTGGACCCTGGTGCTCTCCCAGCGGTCCGCTTCCTGTGCAAGCTTCCTGGGGTCAGTCAGCTTGCTGTCAATGAGGTGCTGGCGCAGCTCTGGAAAACATAAACTGTACAAGTGCTCCCAAGCAATTAAATTGTAAAGCCCCTCATACGTGTTTACCTTACTGCCCTTCACCCAACCATCCAGTGACCTGCAACAAGAATCAACACATTCCAACCATGTTTGGGATTCCTTTCTCTTGTAGGATCTAAACTTCTCCTTGTACTGCTCAGGGGTGAGACCATACCTGGTAAGTAAGGCCTCCTTCATGGCAGGGTAGGTGAGACTCTGAGCATCCCCTAAGGCCGTCAGTGTGTCCCTCCCCTCTGCCTCAAAATGCTTCCACAGGGCTGCCCCCCAATGAGCTTCAGGGACCAGGTTCATGTGGAGAGCTGACTCATAACCCTTGAACCACAAGTAGATATCATCCTCCCTCTTATAATCCCTCACAAGGTCTTTTGGGATGTGTACCCTTCTCTCAGGCTGCACTGTAGAATTGCTGCCACCATCCCTACTGGACTGACTCCTCTGATCAATCTCTTTTAAACTGAGCTCATGAGCCATGTTTATCTTCCTTTCCTCAAGGGCCAGCTTTCTCTGTTCCACCTCTAGACTGAGCTTTTTCAGCTCCAACTGGTACTCCCTCTCTGCCTGTCTGTCCTGTAACTCTCCAGGTGTCAGACTCTTGGAGGACACACTGCTACCTGCCCTGGAGATTCTCCCCTGAGACATAGCAGGCCCACCCACTACATCAGTGTGAGTGACTTGCAACTCCTCTTCCCCCTCTGGCTCCTCATCTGTGTGCCCCTCAGCTGCTTTGGCTGTCACCCAGGCCCTCAGCGCCTTTTGCAGCTCATCCTTCTTGGATGAGCTCTTAATGGGACAGCCAACATTACTACAAAACTGCTTCAACTGAGCCACTTTGTAGCTCTCCAATTTCTCCAAGTCAAAAGCAGCTTCAGCTAGGGCATCTCCAGACTGAGACATGATGAGAGGTTAAAAAAATATGCACAGTTCCAAAAACAGAAAAGTAAGTTCTCAAATGAAGTTCCAGAAAAGTCAATCACGGGATCAGCGAAAAAAAGAAACTGAATGCAGAGAAAAACAGTCCAAGTAGAAAAAACAAAAATCACAAGACTAGTAGTATGTGGTCACGTAGTGGTCTGAGATCAAAACAGTAGTGTACACTTAATTACTGTATGTCAAGTACAAATACAAGTCCAAATCCCGACCGCTGGTCACCAATGTTAGAAATGGGGTCTTTGGTTGACAGTCTGGTTACCCCCTGTTCAAGCAAGGACCCTCACTCTAGTTAGGATAAAAGAGAATCACCCTCAGCTAACCCCTGCTTACCCCCTTGGTAGCTTGGCAGAGCAGTAGGCTTAACCTCAGAGTGCTAGGTGTAAAGTATTTGTACCAACACACACAGTAACTTAATGAAAACACTACAAAATGACACAACACCAGTTTAGAAAAATAGGAAATATTTATCTAGACAAAACAAGACCAAAACGACAAAAATCCAACATACACAAGTCAAGTTATGATTTTTTAAAGGTTTAAAATAAAAAGAGTCTTTAGGTAGTTGTAACACCACACTAGCGCTGCTAGCGTGAAAATGTACCTGGTTTGCGTCAAAAATAACCCCGCACGGGCGGTGTGCGTCGAAAGTAACCCTGCACGGCTGTGTGCGTCGAAAACAACTCGGCACGGCGGTGCGCGTTGAAAAAGCCAGCCACACGACGATCCGAAAGTCCCGCGGCGCAGGGTGCGATCTCTCAGCCTCCGTCAGCGATGCTGCGCGTCGTTTCTCCTGCTCCGGGCGTCGGTTTTTCGGTCGCGTTTCCTGCGGCGTCGTTTCTCAGCTGCGGAACCGGCGTCGCGTCGTTTTCTCAGCCGCGATCGGATTCGCGTCGATCTTTTCTCCGCACGGCGCTCGGTGCGTGTATTTTTGTCCTTAGGCTGCCAGCCTCTCCTTTCAGGGTCCCAGGAACTGGAAGGGCACCACAGAGCAGAGTAGGGGTCTCTCCAGAGACTCCAGGTGCTGGCAGGAAGAAGTCTTTGCTATCCCTGAGACTTCAACAACAGGAGGCAAGCTCTACATCAAGCCCTTGGAGATTTCTTCTTCAAGATGGAAGGCACACAAAGTCCAGTCTTTGCCCTCTTACCCTGGCAGAAGCAGCACTGCAGGAAAGCTCCACAAAGCACAGTCACAGGCAGGGCAGCACGTTTTCCTCAGCTATCAGCTCTTCTCCAGGCAGAGGTTCCTCTTGGTTCCAGAAGTGTTTCTAAAGTTTGTAAGTTTGGGTGCCCTTCTTATACCCATTTTAGTCTTTGAAGTCACCTTTCTTCAAAGGGGACTCACACCTTCTTGTGAAATCCTGCCTTGCCCAGGCAAGGCCTCAGACACACACCAGGGGGCTGGAGACAGCATTGTCAGAGGCAGGCACAGTCCTTTCAGATGAGAGTGACCACTCCACCCCTCCCTCCTAGCAGAGATGGCTAATCAGGAAATGCAGATCACACCCCAGCTCCCTTTGTGTCACTGTCTGGTGTGAGGTGAAAAACAACCCAACTGTCAAACTGACCCAGACAGGGAATCCACAAACCAGGCAGAGTCACAGAATGGTTTAAGCAAGAAAATGCTCACTTTCTAAAAGTGGCATTTCCAAACGCACAATCTCAAAATCAACTTTACTAAAAGATGTATTTTTAAATTGTGAGTTCAGGGATCCCAAACTCCACATGTCCATCTACTCTCTAGGGGAATCTACACTTTAATCATATTTAAAGGTAGCCCCCATATTATCCTATGAGAGAGAGACAGACCTTGCAACAGTGAAAACGAAATTGGCAGTATTTCACTGTCAGGACATATAAACCACATTACTATATGTCCTACCTTATCCATACACTGCACCCTGCCCTTGGGGCTACCTAGGGCCTACCTTAGGGGTGCCTTACATGTAAGGAAAGGGAAGGTTTAGGCCTGGCAAGTGGGTACACTTGCCAAGTCGAATTTACAGTGTAAAAATACACATACAGACACTGCAGGGGCAGGTCTGAGACATGATTACAGAGCTACTTATGTGGGTGGCACAACCAGTGCTGCAGGCCCACTAGTAGCATTTGATTTACAGGCCCTGGCACCTCTAGTGCACATTACTAGGGACTTACTAGTAATTCAAATATGCCAATCATGGATGAACCACTTACATACAATTTAAACAGGAGCACTTGCACTTTAGCACTGGTTAGCAGTGGTAAAGTGCCCAGAGTAACAAAAAACAGCAAAATCAGAGTCCAGCACACATCAACAACCTGGGGAACAGAGGCAAAAAGTTAAGGGAGACCACGCCAAGGATGAAAAGTCTAACACATGTGTTATGGATGGTTTTGCATCAGAGAATGACGCTAGGCTGGTTAGAGGTATTCTTTTTGCCTCTAACCAGCCTAACATCATTTTTGGGTGCAAAATCCCCTTCTGCCACACGGCCACCCCCAGCTGGCTAATGTCATTTTGTTTTTTGCAAGCCCACCCATTTCACCGGATTGCGCCATTCCATAAATTTAGCGCATGGCTGGCGTCCTGGCATGGCATGAGCCGGCGCTATACTTTTTGATGCAAAACTGCGCAAACACAGTTTTGCATCCAAAAGTATAAATATGGGCCTAAATGCTTTACACTTGCTTGTCTCCTAAGTTAAGCCTGACTGCTAATAGCCAAGCTACCCAGAGTTGAACACAGATTAATTTATTGAGATTTGACTGGACTTTATTATTGATTGTGGTATTATTACTAGCTGAAGGTTCATACTTCAACCTACTAATAATCCACTCTCCTACAATTACCATACCTAACTATACTGTCATTTTAACCTTTGTTTTTTCAGTGTATTTCTGGGAATTCTGGTTAATATTAACCCAATTCCCTCACTGAGCACAGCCTGTGACCAGGCTCTTTGTCTAAACCCCAATGGTGGCCAACCCCCTCCTGTGTAAGGCTTGTCTGGTGTGAGTACGCTCCAGGACCTGGCCTGCCACCATGCTCTATGCCAAACCCCCACATGCATCCAATGCCTCATCGCTAGCCACACCCCATGGTGGGGAAACCTTCCATGGACATTGATCCCATATTTTCCATATTGTTTCTTTACTGGAAACCGGTCACCCGGTATTCCCATAGTACCGCTGCACAACTGGCACTCAAAGGTGCTGTGGGATAGTGTAAGAGTCACTTTACAATGCTTGCATGGTCCCACGGTATTCCAGTGGGGGCCACACAGGTCGATAGGACATCATGGGAGGATTTGCTGGGTCCCACTGGAATCCAACGGACCTCTGGCACAAGAAAAAAAAATGATTATGGCCCCAGTGGGTGGGAGTCACTCTGGGACACCCTCAAAATTATCAGGGGCTAAGGATACCTTTTCCCAATCCCTTCTATGTCCTTTTTTTGTAAGCACAGAACTAGGGGGCTGATTCCCCAAAAATTGAAATGTGGGCAGCAACATTCCTCTTCATGTTGTGGAATGCAAATCAGATCACTATGAACCATGAGATCGGTACCTGTCACCAAAGACCAAAAGGTCTGGCAGGAAATAAAGCCCTCACGGATAATCAGAATGTTTTTAATTTTTTTTTGTTTTTTTGTCATTGCTTCACCTCAGAAATAATGTGGTACCAACTATGTAGATATACCTATATTCTGATCCTTAATTTCTCTAATAGGGAAATTAAATGAATAACACCATCTTCTGAATAAATGTCTAGTTTTCTATCAAATTTGGTGGATTTCTGTGCAGCCTTTTTCAGTATTGCTTCCCAAAATTCAGATGGAACATTGCAGGGGAACAATGGGTTTTAGGACTCAACCTTTTCTCAGACCCCTCTTGATGGATCACTCTGAATTGTTCTACGAAGGAGCTCAGGGGGGTGAACATATTTCTTGGAAGGTTTCATGAAAATGTGTCAAACCATGTTAAAGTTATTAGCAAAACAGAAAATACTTTTCCTGTGGAAACCTCTGACCTAACTAAAATTATATGTACACACACACACATGAACCTACACACACATACACACATATGTATGTGTGTGTGTGTGTGTGTGTGTGTGTGTATGTATATATATATATATATATATATATATATATACAGTATATAATTTTATAGAACAGCAATGTCGACATCTCTTATCCCCACTATTCATACCTGCTAATGGTATACTGGGATGCTGAGGTGGTTTAGACTTATGAGAATCATGTTGGAACATGCAAGGTTGTGGACATGATTTATCAATGATCTATGTGTCATCTGGGAAGTTGATAAGAAGAGTCTTGAAAGTTTCATCTGGTCCTTAAACAACAATTAATACAATTCAAGAATCATCCACACTATCAGTGAAGCCCAGATAAACTTCTTAGACATTGAGCTTTATATCACCTACATGAAAATATGTAGCACAATTCACTGTACATTGACCTCATGCAATGGCATTCTGCGTGCCAACAATGGGCACCCAAAGACCTTGATGTGGAGTGTCACCCTTTAGGGAAATATTAAGAGCAAAACAAAATTGTTTTGAAACTACAGACTTTGAACATCAAATCAAAGACATAGACATGTGGTTTGAATCAAGAGGTTACCCTACTGCTGTTCTCCATAATGCCATGGGAAGAGCCAGAGCAAAAACAAGAGATGAACTATTTATAATGTGAAATGAAGAATCAAATAAAGATAATGAGAACTATATCATAATGGACTATAATATCAAGAACGTAGAATTGAAGAACATAATCTACAAAAACTGGAAAATCTTATGGCTAAATAAAGATTTAAAGGACATCCTTACTGAGCATCCATGAATAACATACAGGAAAGTTGTCTCCCTGAGAGATATAGTGATGCAAAGTCATATGCCCTCTGAAAAGCCATTAAACAAGAACTGGTTAAATCAACCTGGATTCTGGAAGTGTGTGAAATTCAGGGCATGTGAACATGGGATTAACAAAGTAACACATTAATTATGTGGTAGAAGACAACAAAAGATTAAGGAACATATTATTGTGAAACAAGTTATGTGATTTATGTGTCACATTGTACCTGCAAAGAGAACTATGTGGAAAGTACAACAAAAAAACTCTACAGATTCTCCAACATTTACGTGCAATAGAAAATTTAGATTTTCCTCACCCGATAGCTAAACACTTTTGAGAACAAGATTAGGGAAATTTTAAAGAGCTTTGTTACTATGTCATTAAACATGTTAAAAAAGGAGGAAGAGATGGTAATCATGAGTTAGCCCTAAGGAGAGTGGAATCAAGATTGATTATCCTAATGGGAATGGGAAACCCCATTTGGACACAACTTGGACAAACAAACTGTGTGTCCATTTATGAGGAATCTAGATGTTTTGGGTCCAGGATAAGTAGATGAGCTGGTCGTACATTGTTATGTGGAAAGTAGTCACCTAGCACTTTCTGTATATGTACTGGGGACACAGAATAAAATAAGGATATGGTTATAACATATGCTTAAAATGTAGTGTACTGGGAATGTTTGACATATAAAAATACACAGGACTTATCTATACATTATATTGTATTAAACAAATGTACTTTTGAAATGTTCCAAAGTAGATCAGGACAATTGTGTAAAATACAACATCTTGAAATTTGTTACTGGCATTCTAAATTATGATGTTTCATACATGAAGATGCATAGTGATTATGTGCAATATGTACGGTTTTAGATGGATGCACTGATACTTTATACTTTGGAACTGCTGGGACCATACAAAGTGTATATGCAATGCAAATTGGTCTCTGGAGCTGGACTGGCATTTTATGATTATTATACTTTATAGTGAATTGATGCAACATTGGCAATTGGCTCTGGAGTTTGTGAAATACATATTTAATATGGACTCTTTCTGACAGCATCTCTTGATAATGTATTGAATGCACCTTAGGAAGCAGTAGCATTTCACTATCATACATAGGAGATCCGCACACTAGCAAAGCAATAATACTTTAAAACTGATACAAGAGGGTAACCTCCTGTGAATACACCAACACTAAAATGTTGATGCATAAATGCAATTCCTGATAAAGATCTCATGGTAAAGCTTGGTTATCTATCAAGTATACCTTAGGAAGAAGTAGGACGTTACTATTTTACAGGAGATATGATTCTAGAAGGTATTGGTACTTTAATACAGATAAAAGACAACATTGTCTCTGTATGCAGCAGCACTCTTACGTTGATGCGTTAAAAACAAATTCTGATACATTTTCTATGTTAATGTATCAAACATACCCTAATATTAGGAGATAACACTTCCCTGTAAATGCCCTGCCATCGATGAAACAATCATCATTGTTATATTATATAAATACTGCCAGTCGTTAAATGTGTGGGAGTCTGTATATCAAAGATTTAATATATATTCTCCTAAAGGAAACGTGATGAGGCTGCATTTAAATGCATCTTAGAAAGTAACAGCACTACAAAACAGATGCAACGCTGCTCTTCCTCTGTGAGCATACTAGCACTTTTATGTTAATATATTAAATTCATCTTCTTAAGCATTAGCACTTTAGAATAAATATGGAATGGTGTTTTCTTGTAATAATATTAGCACTTTCTTCGGTACTTCAATGGCTCAATTTTTATATCCTGTATTATATTATGAGTTGTGCTTTGGCCCTTCAAGACCTCCAGAGGTGATTAATAAAACTTATTACTTATAGATTGGGAAAAGTAAAAGATTGAAAAAGATGAAGGAATAATCAGGAATGACTCTTACTATGTGCCAAATGTCAAAATCATGCTGATAATGTATAATTCATATAAAGTTCAATAAGCTTTTATACAGTGAAATAATAACAAGTTGAAATGTATCTTGTAATCAGTTTTTTTAGCAATTTGGTTAATGATGTCAACTACTTATGGTTGTACTACAGAAGCATGAACTTGACTGTTGTCTAACAGGAAAATACACCTTCTAGTTATTTTTTATAATGGAAAGTGGAGATGGAAAAACAGGTATTGTCACCTCAAGAAGACTGTTTGTACTTGTGGACTTTATGGTCCAGCTGAAGGCAAAATGCCAAAATTAATCACCTTTCTTTCCCTAATTTTTGCACTGCTGGATTAAAAATAAAAATAGACAAACTTTAAATCACCCCTCTGGCTTGTGGTGACACTTTTTCCCCCAAATAGGTAGTTATAGCTGAAGCCGAGTCTCAAAGTGGCTGCCAACACTTCCTGGTTGAAGTGTTGGCAACCAGTCATATCTCTGCACGAAATCAGGAGTATTCGCAAAGCATTTTGCACCTCCAGATATACAAATTTGATTTTCTTCTAATATTTCAAATGCTACTGAACTGACTTACACCAAATAAAAAAAAGGGTTTTCTGGACCAAAAGCTACCTTTCTGCCAAATTTGGTGTCATTCCGTTCAGCAGTCTGGGCTTTAGTTGTGTTCAGAACCCTTATGGGAATTAATATGGAAAGTGCACTTTTTCTATCCATCCCGCCCCCCCCCCCCTTTTCTTGGCACCCACTTCATAGATCCCCCTTAAACTTACCAGACGCAACATGATTCATTGGCACACTTTTTTTGGAAAATCTTGTGAAGATTTGTCAAACGGTGCCAAAGATACAGGCAAGTCAAAAAATCACTTTTTCAATGGAAAATAGGTCCGAACTATAAATAGGTAGTGGCAAATGCCATTAGGTGATATACATAATGATTCACAAAAACGGTTGGAAAGTTTCATGCAGCTTTGTCAAGCAGGGCCAAGGAAAAGGGGACTCCCAAAAGTGTAATGGCAGAACGAATAATACTGATTTTTCCAAAAAGTTAGGGCTTAACTCAGAGAGCATCCTTTTTATGATTTGGTGTAAGTCCAGTAATTTATTTTTGAGGAATTAGCTCTTAAAAAGGTGCTTGGTGGGCATGAAAATGTTAATGCTGGAAAAGAGTTAGATATTTCTTGGCTGTTGGCATCCAAGTATACTCTGATTGGTCCATTCAAAGTGGATAAGTAGATCCTGATTGGTGGGTCACAACTTAGAAAATATGTTGTGGCTGCTGTTTACCATTCTCTTTAAAGAACAGAAAGGCCACATAAGGGGGAAGATTGGGCACACCCTACTCCCCAGGGCCAGGTGTGTCAGGCTTCCTGCAGTGGATTTTAAATTCCAATTAATCTAAGGTTCCTTGGAAGGGATGGACAACTTGATGTAGTATGATTGCCTTGTAGTAGTAGGCCCAATGTTTCTGGTACTCCAATCAGGAGCTGTTCTCTTTAGAGCCCATATACTGTCCTTGTATGATAGCCCTAGAGTTTAATTGGAGTGTCTCACTTTGTTACTGTGCTACATACCCGCCAGCAGCCAGAATCTGCGGGGGAAATGTTTGGTACATTTTAATGGGCATTTTGGACTGAGTAATACACAATGCCATCCACACCACTGTCATTGAGTCTTTAGTGAGAATCTAGAGGAAAAAAATAAAATCCCTTAAAAATGAGAGGGTTCTCGACATCCAAGTACCTGGAAAGACCAGTTCCATTATCAAACAAAAAGTATAACTTCAAACGCAGGCTAGAAAATACACCAAAACATATTCTGCACATAAAATAGTTTTTCAAATAAATTAGAACATTTGTTAAATCTGTCACCATATTACGCATACTGCAGACTGTCCTTGTTTGCACTGTTGTTCACCCTTAAGCAGGTGTGGCAGACACAAACAGAGACAGTGTGTCAAGCCACTCTCTGTTTCTCTGTGCAGGCAGCAACCTGTCTGCACTTTAAAGAAATGAGAGATCCCCTGCAGGCAGGTGCAGTGAGTGAATGCACCCTCCTGCAGGTGGCTATCTGGAGGGTACAAGGGGCCCCCTTTGCCCATCAAAAGGGCTGCCCTCAGGGGGCTTACTAACAGTGTGCCACCTTGTTGTGATGCACTGTCAGTGGAACTTCTCAGGGCATGTTTGCCTCTGTGCCTGCATTGGTAATATGAATTGGGTACAGTTACAAAGTGATTCCCTCATTTGCATACCACGCATCCATGCAAATGAGAGAATACACTCTCAGGATAGCACTAGAGCTACATGTGCATTATCAGTAGACACTTGTGTGACCCATTCTGTTGTACCATAGTGCCCCAGAAGCACTCAAGTTGGGTACAGGTGCCTGTAGCGCCTTTAGGGCACTATGGGGGTCATCACAACTCTGGCAGTCTTTGACCGCCAGGGCTGTTTTGGAGGAAGCACCGCCAACAGGCTGGCGGTGCTTCCAGGGGAATTACGACCGCGGTCGCAGCCGGTCCCGGCGGTTTCCCGCCACTTTTGTCCCGGCAGTTTCCCGCCACTTTTGTCCCGGCGGTTTCCTGCCACTTTTGTCCCAGCGGATTTAATCCAGGGGATTACGAGTCCCCATCCCGCTGGCATGAGCAGTGCAGGGGCCCCCTGCCACGGGCCCATGCAGCTTTTCACTGTCTGCATAGCAGACAGTGAAAAGCACGACGGGTGCAACTGCACCCGTAGCACAGCCGCAACACCGCCGGCTCCATTTGGAGCCGGCTCCCGTGTTGCGGCCGAGATCCCCGCTGGGCCGGCGGGCAGAAACCAGGTTTCCGCCCGCCGGCCCAGCGGGGATCTCATAATAGACCCCGCGGGAGAGCGCCTTTATTGGCGGTCTCCCGGCGGTTGTAATGAGGGCCTATGTGTAATATCGTTCCTGAAAGCTGATCAAGCAGATTACCTACAAATAGGCAGATGTTGATACAAAGCATTATGTATAGTGTGTAATTCCAGCACTAGACCTCTTTCAAAGTGCTTTTATCTCCTGCTGTATTAGAGACAGAGCCACAAGCCTAGTGGGTGTTTAGCATAGCAGCACACAATTTGGTAGAGTTCAGAACCAGTGTTTGAACCCACCCCCTGGAAGGTCAACAACATCAGCCACAGGAAGCAAATTAGTTAATTTATTGGTAGGAAGAATTGTTTTCGCTGGTGCATACAGACTAAGTAAATCAAGGCACTGTGCAGCAGTGAGAAACTTGGCTAAGACATTGGTAAGTAACAAATCTGCAAAGTCTGCAATGTTTTGTATCTCCAGTAAATGTGCGCAAAAATAAGAAACTCACTTTTGACGCAAGAGGCCTGATTCTCATACGTAATTTATACTTTTGAGTAATGTACTTTTCGAGCAAGTTTACTACTTGTAGCTTATTTACAAAACTTGAGTGTGTTACTTAAAAAAAACATAAGTAAGTTCAGCACCACACATTGCTAACCACTGGTACAGCAACACCCTACCACTGAAAATAATGGAGGTATAGAATTAAAATAAAAACCAAGAGGAAATAAAATGTTAAATCAAGTAAAATTATTTAAAATAGTTTAAAGTATACTTAAATATAATTTAATCTAGCTTTTGGTGGACCCATAAAAATGTTTGCACCCGGTAAAGACTATTTGTGTAGTACTAAAATCTATCGCCCTCATTACGACTTCAGCGGTCCTATGACTGCCATGGTGGAGGTGGTCACACCACAGGGAGCCCGGCGGAGCAGACCGCCATAATATGACCATAACAGTGTTCTGACCGGAACACAGCCGAGTAGCTGCCAGTCCAGCCAGTGTGGGGGGCTGCCGTGGCCGGCGGTAGGCATCTCCAGACTGGCAGGGAGCATGCTTCTGCCAACCATAATACAAGGTTGAACCCCGCCAGGATTTTCACAGCGGTTGCCCCGCCACAAAAAGGTGGGTGGAAACAAACCACAATAAAGGGGACACTCACCTTGACCTTGACCTTGATGGGAGTAGATGTTTAAGGTGGCGGAGGGACATGGCTAGTACCAGGTGCACTATGGAAGACTTGAGAGGTGGAAGGCAGGGGTTTTGCGAGCGGAACAGGACAGAGACTGGGTCGGTGGGAGGGAACAAGGAAAACTCATGCAAGAAACATTTTTTTGGGGCACAAGGTTGGGAATGGGAGTAACGTTTGCGAGTGGAAGGAGTGCAAGTGGTAGTGAGGTGTGTCCAATGAAGTGCCTTGGGTACAGGTGCAAGTGTGGATGTCACATGTGTGCTGTGTGACTGTTGGATTTATGAGTGTGGGCGTTTAGGTGTAGGTGGAGGAGGTGGGAGGAGAGGCAGGGAGATGGCAGGGAGGATGTGTGAATGTATGTTGTGGTGGTATGTACAGGTGAGGTGGATGTGCTGCATGTGGGGGCATTGACAGTTGTGCTGAGTGCGCATGTGGTGTATGGGGTGCATGCATGCGGGTCTGCTATTGTGGTGATGGTGGGAATGAGTGCACTTGAGGCAGGATCTGGGACTGATGATGTGGTGACTGCAGGTGTGAGTGTTGTAGTGCCTGTGAGGGGAGTCTTTGTAGGGGGTGGATATTGTTGTATCTGCATCTGAATGTTGTGTGTGTGCATGGCGTTGGTGTCTTTTGTGATGCCTGTGTTTGTCCTTGCGATCTGGGTCTGTGGATGTGGATGCATGTTGATATGTAGGTGTGCCTTGGATGGGTTAGGAGAAAGGGATGTGGGATTGGGAAGAGGTAGTTGGAGGGGGACAGAAGAAGAAGGAACACTGGCTGCCACCAATGTGGAGGCTAGAGCCTGAAACAACCTCTGCTGGGCAGAAAGGGCAATGTGAATGCATCTATGATACCAGTGCCTGGATGGCATTCACGATGGTTGTCAGTCCAACAGAGATGGACCTCAGGAGGTCAATAGCCTTCTCATTGAGGGCAGGAGGGCTGACTTGGCAGGGGCAGAGGTGTCTGTGGCAAAGGAGATGCCCACCCTCCAGGGTGAGCGGGTACGGGCAACTGGGTGGGGAGCTACAGGTAGGACAGTGCTGGTAAGGGGGGTGGCAGACAAGGATGGTGTTGGGATGGTCCTAGATGGGTCCGCCACTGCCAGGGAGCATCCATCAGAGGAGGAATCTGTAGATGTAGTCTTTGATCGTGTTTCCCCCGTGGCACTCCCCTCTCCCTCCATCCCACTAGTCCCCTCGGCTCCGCTGGTATCAGCGTCCTGGGTCCCATGGACTGCAGCTTCCCCATTCGCTGGTGCCACTTCTCGTTCGCCTGATGATGCTGATGCACACAAAAACGTAGGCGGAGATGGAGGGAGGGTGGAAGAAAAAGACAGGGTGCAATGGGTCAATACCAACCCTACGTGCACACAGAGTAACAACAACATAATCTGCTGATATGCCATGGCAGGGCATGCCCTTACCTATACATATCACAACAATAGGGCACCATGGGGGATACCACAGCTATGCTGGTGGAAACTGCTAATGGTTGAACAGTAGCACTCATGTACTTGATGAGGAACAATCTAGTCACACTTGCCCAGTACCTGGCACATTCCCATGGTCGTGTGTGTGTGGGGATATTTCCTGGACAACGGACTCAACAGAATCCTGTATGGGTAGGTAGCATGCCCACTAATACATTGACAAATAGCACAGTGACATCTGGCCCCGTTGTACCTATCTACACATATGGTACATGGCATCTGATTGAGGACACACTAATTACCTCACTTGTAGTGGTAGGCTGATACTGATGGCAATGCACTGCCATCTCACTTGCATTGATGCTGATGCTAGGAGCTTGGATCTAAAACCTTGTTGAGGGTCTCCACACAATTCCCAAATAGGATGTAACTGCCCACCTAAGTCCCTGTCTGCATGGTATGGGCACACATCTGTGAACCAATCTTGCCAGGGTGGCTAATACCCATAGTTGGCTTGCTACTAACAATGACCTATGCTACATCATTCCACTGATGTGAAACCCAAAGCCATACAGGCAGAACATCATCGATGTGTCAGCGTGTACTTACCCCCGTGTGGTTGCTGTGCTGCCCTCAAGCACCCATCCACTTCAGGGTAGGCCGCCACCAAAATGCAGGCCATTAGGGTTGTCAGGGTCCAATGGGCATCCCTCCCTAATCGGGAGGACGTCTCTAGTTGGGCCTCTGTGGTCTTCCAGGCCCAATATCTCAGGTCCTCCCACCGCTTTCTGCAGTGGGTGCTTTGCCGGGAATGGACCCCCAGGGTCTGCACTTGCTTGGCGATGGCATGCCAAATCCACTTCTTTTGATGGGTTCTGACCTGCAAGGGTGACAAAGACACAATGATAAAGTCATGTAGATTGGCCTTACAGGGTCAGCAGTGAACATCACACATCAAACACATTTCATGACCACAGTCATGTGTCCTCTCTCCACTAACGCTCAGACTCCTCACCCATCTCCATGCATCCACTCCATCTGCCTCGTCCCAAATGTTTTTATCCTCACACACATTACAATCACACATGACAGTGACATGAGACTTACCTGCTGCTCTGGTGCCCCATACAACTATCTCCTGCAGGGCGTGGTATCTTGGCTTCTAGAGTCAGAACACAGTGGAGATCTTGCTTGCACAAGTGTCAGGAGTCAAGTGAGCTATTTAACAGTAAATGGCTGTTATGGCTGCCACATACATGAGTGTGACCGTCACCGCCGGTGGTGATCACCATTGGCCCCAGTCTTCCATAGGCAACAATGTCATCCAGTGAGGATTTGCACAGCGGTTTAGACCACCTACCGCTGTGACGTCTAACGCCGGTGAAATGTGGTCACTTCCAACTGCCTGTGCATACAAGACAGGCAGCTGCCATTTTACATGCAATAAATGAATAGTAGATTAATTTTATGCGCGTCATGGATGACCTGTAGTGACTACTGCATAGATTGACAATGTCAACACATGCATACATCAACGTTTTACTTCTCTCTCCTATCCCAGATACTGTGCAATGGTGATGATGAGACATTCCCCTGTGTACCAGCCCCTAGTCGACCTGGCTACCTTGGAAGAGAGGCACATCATTGAGACATATCGTCTGAACCATCAGACCATCATTGAGCTGTTTAGCCAGTTGGAGCCTGATATGTTGCCTCACATATGTCATCCCTATGCCATCCCTTCATTAGTGCAGTTGTTGTCTGTACTCCACTTCCTTGCCTCAGGGTCGTTTCAAATGACAGTGGGCTTGGCAGCAGGGATGTCACAGCCGATGTTCAGCAATGTGTTGAAGGATGTACTGTGTGCTTTGCTCAAACATCTGCCCTCCTACATCATGTTCCCTCAACATGAGGATTTGACCACTGTAAAGGCTGCCTTCTATGATTCGGCACATGTCCCTCATGTGATAGGGTCCATAGATGGCACCCACATTGCTTTGGTTTCACCCAGAATAAATGAACAAGTGTACAGGAAATGGAAAACTTTCATTCCATTAATGTGCAGTTGGTGTGTCTCGCTGACCACTACATCACGCATGTAACGGCCAGGTTCCCTGGTTCTGTACATGACTCATACATTCTGCGGAACAGCAATATCCCACACATGATGGCACAACTACAGCGGGACCAGGCATGGTTCATCAGTTTGTATCTAATAGGATGGGTGCCCTTGTCATCTCACATCACTTCACAAACTACCCTGTGTCCCCATCGGTATTGAAATGTGTCCTACATTTGTGCACAGAGGTGACTCTGGGTACCCCATCCTTCCCTGGCTGCTAACACCTGTGAGGTATCTGACAACAGATGACAAACACCATTTCGATGAGGCCCACGTCAGGATGAGACGTGTCATCAAGAGGACCTTTGGCCTACTGAAAGCCAGATTCTGCTGCCTACATATTCTCTGAGGTGCCCATTTCTACAAACCACTTAAAGTCTGCCATATTGTTGTTGCCTGCTGCACAATCTGGCCCTGAGACTTCACATTTCATTGCTGGATGTAGAGGAGGTGGCTGAACCAATAGCTGATGAAGGGGACAAAGTGAGTGATGAGAAGGAAGACAATGAGGATGCAGATGACTCCAGAGCAGAGTTAATTCAACAATACTTCCCATGAGAAACAGGTATGTGTCATATGTAGTGTTTGTTATCTGTACTCCTGTCTGCATTGTGTCATAGCTCCTCCTAGTGTCTGTCATCAGTTGAGCTTTGAGTGCAGCTCACCTTCTGGGTGGGTTTGGGGGGGACATTTTTCCCATGAACGGAGGTGTTTCAGTTCAAATGTGAGTGTTATTTCCACTGTGCTGTTGTGTAGCATCACTCATGCAATTTATTGTCCATGTGCTATGTTCCCTGTACTGCTTTGCCAACTACAATTGTTGTGCCAAGGATAGTGTTGTTATCAGTTTTGCTATTGTTCCTTACAGTACACAATGGGAGAATGTGTCGCCCAGCTATCACAGCCTGTGAAACATGCCTTTAGGTGAGATTTGTCAGCTGTGATGGAACGACTATTGGGTATGGATGTCGTGGAAATGTAGACCTGACATGTCCACATGGTTTGTGATTTTACATGCTAATTCACACTAGGGATTGAGACATTGTTCAGCATGTGTGTTGAGTGGCCTACAGTGTCTCCTATCCAATAGTTGTCCCTTCCTTGGTCTATTTGCAGGGAATTTATGTGGTGCAACTGTGGTTCCTGCCTTGCCTGGTGGCTTCCTTGACACATGTATCCAGATTATCTCTACTCTACCATCAACCTTGCTGCAGATTGCTCCCCCTTCTGTCTATCTCACAGACTTTTGAAGGACAATGGTTTGACTGTGATGACATCATTCAAATGTGGTTCTTGCTCATTATAATAAAGATGCATAGGCAGTAGCTGTGCTCAAAGGTGTTTAATTTTACTCACAAAGTCCAATGTGTGATGAGTGGGGTCATGGTGGGTGTAATCAACCATGTAGTTGTCCCAGCTGTAGGTAGTCCAGGTCATGTATCAAAGGGGTAATGGGTAAATGGGGGAATGACAGGGTCAGTCAAAAGGGTGTATCAGTGGCAGACAAGGGAGAATGTTCAGGAGAGTCTCACTTCCTGGCAGTGGTCTGGGTCTTGGCATCAGGTCCCACAGGATGTCTGGATGGACATCTTCGCTTGCATGTGGGTTCCTCAGCTATAGGGGAAGGGGTGCTAGTGTCTCCTCTGTGGCTCCTCTGGCAGGGCCTCCATTCCACTAGCTGCCGCAAAAGTGGAGGTCTCATTTGGAATGTGGCTAGTGGAAGGGGCCTGCTGGTGGGTGGATGACCCACCGAGGATGGTGGTCAGTTCCTTCAGTATCCCTGCAATAGAGGCCATGGTGGTACTGAGGGTCTGCCACTGCTGCATGGCCTCCTGGTGGTGTTCCCTCTGCAGCTTCTTGTTCTCTTGGACGGTTGTGAGGATCTTGCCCATAGTGTCTTGGGACTGGTGGTATGCTCCCAGGACTTGGGTAATGGCCGCCTGGCCAGTTCTTTGTTGTGGGGGCCCCATCTTTGGGCCACAGGTGCCCTCCCACTGACCCTGGCCCCCTATGTACCTGGCACAGTGTGCCCACTCCCAGTTGCACCAGGACCTTCATCGTCTTGGGTGTGTGGCCTTGACTCTGATCCCTGTACTGTGGGGCACACTGCTGATTGACCTGTCCTTGGGACACAGGTGTGGGGTTGTAGGGATGGCTGTGCTGTGGTAGCCTCATGGGAGGGGGACTCAGATGTGTCCAGCATGGGCCTTGTGAAGGTGGACTAATCAGTTGTCTGAGATGGCCCAGGTAAGTCTTCAACATCCTGACATCCACTGGGGCCTTCATCCTGGAGAGGGCTGTTTGTCTCTGGCATGGCCTGCTGGGTAGCAGTGGCAGCGGGACCTGTGGATGGAAAGGGAGGGAGTTACATTGTGGAGATGTACTTCTTGGTATCATCGTCTGATGCTTAGAGTAGCTTGACTTGCTTCCCAATGATGGAAATGACAGCTCCAGCACTGCAGATATTGCTTCGTGTGACATGTTGTGGCATTGTTTCAATTTGGAATTTCAGGTTGGGGATTGTGGACTGCATTGTCGTCATTGCATTGCCATGTGATGGTATGCAGTCTTAGCCTCCAGATGGTGTGCCATGTGCTATGGTTGTCCATGCACGTGTTCCACTGTGAAGTGGGACTGTGAATTCTTGATGTGTTGGGAGTGATGCACTGTGGGAGTTGTGGTGCTTGACATTGTGATTGATATCTGTGCATGACAGAGGACTGTGTGGGGATAGTGACAGTGGGGTAGTGTGTCATGCAGGGGAGCGGTGTGGGGTGATGGGGAGCAGTAGTGTGCAGTCGGGTGGACTAGAGAGTAATGGGTGTTGGGGACGCATGCTGGGCATGGGTGATTGGTGGGCTTGGGAGTGTTGTTGACTTACCAGAGTTGAGTCCTCCAATGATTCCAGTCAGGCCCTCAGAATGCATGATGTCCAAGACCTTATCCTCCCACAATGTGAACTCAGGGGTAGGAGGTGGGGATCAACCGCCAGTCTTGTGGATGGCAATCAGGTGCCTGGATGCCATGGAATGCACCTTCCCCCGTAGGTCATTCCAACACTTCCTGATGTCCTCCCTTGTGCATGGATGGGTGCCCACTAAGTTGACCCTGTCAACGATCCTCCACCATAACTCCATTTTCCTGGATATCGAGGTTTGCTGGACCTGGTCACTGAATGGTTGTGGCTCTACCCTGACGATTTCATCTACCATGACCCTCAATTCATCATCAGTGAATTGTAGGTGCTTCTGATGGGACCTGGTGGTTGTGTTGGGGGGTAGTTGTGTGTATAGGGTGCAGGGTAGGTTGGATGGTGGGGTGGGGGTGTTTTGTTGTGTGCGCTTGTGGTATCTGGTGTATGTGTGCGGAGGCCATGTGGGTATTGTGTTGGTGGTGCAGTTGTGTGATATATCATGTTTGGGAAGTGTGTTGGTGCCTATGGTTTAGACGTGCAGTCTCCTCTGTTGTTGTGCTCCTTGGTCTCTATGTTGGTAGTTGTGGTTGCAAAAGATTGCGGGTGTGTGTGAGAGTGTGTTATATAGTGCAGTTAGCAGGTGTGTGTGGTGTGTGTCAGGTGTGGGGTATTCAGACTATCCAATGTGGTGTCAGGTTCTGGTGGAGGTGATGTTTGACAGCGGCGGTTTCTCACCGCCAGTGGTTTACCGTTGTGCAATGACCAGCGTGCTGATTTGTGGGTCATAATATGGAGGGCGGGGTGTTGTTGGTGAGGCTGTGCTGGGACCATTTCTCTCCTGCCCTTAGTCGGCCTGGCGGTTTAGGATTTGTGGCTGTTTTTCGGCGGTCTTCAGTTCGAGCCTCGTAATATGGCAGTCACTGTACCTGCATCACTGGTGGACTTTGGGCAGCCACCAGCACTGCGGTGTTCCAAAAAGACTGCCAAAGTGGTAATGAAGGCTTATATCTTGAAAGCACTTTTACCTTGAGCCAAAATATTTTGTGACAGCCTATCTTATATTGTGTATAGTTTAAGGTTGAAATAATTACATAATATCGACAGTGCTTTCTGTCACACACTGCAAACTTGTAGCACTAAAATTACACAAGTCACTATTTTCCACCTCACAATCAAGATACAGGCCAGTGGCTCTTTGGTTACCCAATAGATAAGTGCAGCAATTTCATTAACCAATAGAGGTTTCTTAACATAAAATAGTGCATTTCCTAATGGTTTGATTACCTTGCATTTATTTTCATTTAAAGTGTGTGCTTTATTTTATATGCAGTTACTTGAAAGTAAAAGACCAGCAAAATAGTTACAGAATATTTTGGTCTTTCTAGCCATGCCTTTGACACCTGCCCACATATTCACTGACCCCATCCACATTGCACTCAGGATCATAGTTTCCATTCTTTTTAAAACACATTTGGACTGATGTGTGAAGCACCTTGATGTCAAAGTAAGCAGGGCCCTATCATGTTTTTTGACAATAGGTTATTGCTCCATCATCTGAAGAAACATGGATTCGAGACAGTTGAGTGTCAAGGAGGTGTTTTTCATTTTAAGCTTGGAGGTTGCAAGAGGGGCTTCCTTTTTTGTGAGGACCAAGGCCCTCATTACAACCCTGGTGGTAAATCCCACTTACCGCCGTGCTGAAGGCCGCCAACATACCGTGGCCGCGGCGGAAATCCGCTACAGGTATTACGACCCACATCTCGTAATCCGCCACAATACAGACACCCACACAATTCCGCCACACCAAAGATCAGAGATAAACTGGCGATATCAAAACCTACCCCGTCACGCCAACAGTAATACGCCCACACTATCACAACCCACGGATCAACGCAGTGGTCTTTCAAACGCGGTAATCCATTGGCGGTACACCGCCGCGCTCAAAATACACACACATTTAGAAAACACAACCACATTGGACAATTCAAAATTCACACACCTGATACATCTACACATGGGAGGAGCAAGTCTTGGCAATCATGCATCCTGAGGGCTTCGCAGGAGTAGAAGGAGGACTGGACTCTGGTAAGTCAAATCTTAACTACTACATCCCCACCCCCACCTGCATGCCATTACATACTCCCACCCTCAACCTCACACCCATCACTCCAACACCTCACATATGCCCCACCATCTCAACCCACCCATCCCAATACCAAGCCCTGCATGCAACACCTATGCATCGACCCCCATCACCAAAGCATGTCCAGTACAGATACCCACCCATACCACAAAATCACTAATCACACAAGGGCAAACACATTAATGCAAGCACAGGAGTAGAGGGTAACTCACCCATTGCACAAGATGGCACACACAGATACAATAACTATGCATTTACACCCCAACAGGACCCATACCCAACGTCACCAGACAGGAGGTGCCCGACATATCCAGTCCCCCCACCGAAGAGGCCCACAGTGATGACAGCAGCTCTGCACGCCTGGATCAAGATGACCAGCCCAGCCCACCAGGGACCTCTAGACAGTCGGTTCCCCTGCCACAGTCACAAACCACCACTGAACCTCCCCCCTCAGGAAACACCACCACAGCACCCACCCAGCGGACCCATCCCTCTGTCCCCAGGACACGTCAATCAGCAGTGTGTCCACCACTACAGGGACCCCAGGCAAACCCACCAACCAAAGACAATCAGGGACCTGTGGTCAGTGGCAGTGGGCACACAGTTCAGGGGACAGAGGCACAGGGTAACAGGGAAACTGGGAGGACTGCTGTGTGACTTGGGGAGGACAGGCCGAGGGAACCCACTTTCCACGAGGCACTCTCAAACATCATGGGAGCATACCATCATTCCCAGGAGACCATGGGCATGGTACTGGCCAAGTTTCAGGAGACCCAGCGGCTGCAGGAGGAACAGTACCTGGGGATCAGGGAGGACTTGAAGTCCATCAACAACACCCTGGTCACCATTGCAGGGGTGCTGGCAGACATGGCCAACACCATGAGGGACACAGTGGCACAAAACCGGGCCCCTGACACTAGCCTGAATGATGAACAGTCCTCCACCTCCACCGGCACTAGTGGACAGGAGGTCCCACCACAGGACCAACAGGCCACCAGCACCCCACCCCCTGCAGAAGGAGAACTAGCCCGCAAACGGTCCCTGAGATCCAGGAACAAGACAGAGAACATTGCCAGGGCCCCTGCCAGGAAATAACACTCTCCTGATTGTCACCCTTTTGTCCCCCTTTGTCACCCTGACATCTTTGAACTGCCATTACTCCACTTCCTCTGCCCCCTTTTACAATGCACCTATAATACCAAGAGACTGGACTCTACCATGGACATTCCTCCACCATCACCCCAGCCCATGGCACAGCCCCCTCCACTTATTAGCACAGAAATAAGCACCATTGAATCAAAAATCAATCTGGAGTCAGTCTGTACTTTCACAAATGTGTAATTGCAACCTCTCAGAAATATAGCAATGTCAATGTTCATGTACACATACCAATGTTCGACAGTTGTTGGCTGTCAGTAAACATAGGAGAAGGCAGAAAGTGTGACCCAGATCTGTGAAATGGAAAGTCAAAGTGACATGTCAGGGTCCATACACAGAGGTAAAAAGGCAGATTCAGGCAATGTCCAACAGTAGTATGATATGAGAGGAGCAGTGCCAGTCTCTCACCTGTGTCTCACTGGAAGTATTGCATGATTATGTTGTTTTGGTTGTCTATATCTTCATCTTCTGCTTCTTCGTCCTCACTGTTCACCGGCTCCACAGCTGCCACAAGACCAACATCAGGCCCATCCTCCTGCAGAAAAGGCACCTGGTGTCACAAAGCCAGGTTGTGCAACATACAGCATGCCACGATGATCTGGCACACCTTCTTGGGTGAGTAGTATAGGGAGCCACCTGTCAGATGGAGGCACCGGAATCTGGCCTTCAGGAGGCCGAAGGTGCACTCTATTATCCTCCTAGTTCACCCATGTGCCTCATTGTAGCATTCCTCAGCCCTTGTCCTGGGATTCCTCACTGGGGTCAGTAGCCATGACAGGTTGGGGTAACCAGAGTCACCTGCAAATATCGAGGGATAACTGTTAGACATCCTCCAACCCTTAGGGACTCTCCCATACCTAGACACCTATGTCAACTGTGTTGGAACGTTGGGCTCACCTATTAGCCACACACAGTGCCTCTGGAGTTGCCCCATCACATAAGGGATGCTGCTATTCCTCAAAATGTAAGCGTCATGCACTGAGCCAGGATACTTGGCATTCACATGGGAGATGTACTGGTCTGCCAAACACACCATCTGCACATTCATACATTCATAGAATGGTGGCTTTTGCGGTTTCTGTACACCTGTTCATTCCTGAGGGGGGGGGACAAATGCCACATGTGTACCATCAATGGCACCAATGATGTTGGGGATGTGTCCCAGGGCATAGAAGTCACCTTTCACTGTGGGCAAATCCACCACCTGAGGGAAAACAATGTAGTTGCGCTTGTGTTTCAGCAGGGCAGACAACACTCTGAACAACACGTTAGAGAACATTGGCTGTGACATCCCTGATGCCATGGCCACTGTTGTGTGAACGGACCCACTGGCCAGGAAATGGAGAACTGACAGGGCCTGCACTAGAGGGGGGATTCCTGTGGGATGGCGGATAGCTGACATCAGGTCTGGCTCCAACTGGGCACACAGTTCATGGATTGTGGCACGATCAAGTCTGCAGGCACCAATGATGTGTCTGTCTTCCATTGTCGACAGGTCCACCAGGGGTCTGTACACCGGAGGATGACGCCATCTCATCGCCTGCCCTAGCAGAAGTGCCTTATGGAGGAGGAGGGTGAGCAGAGGGTCATACACCACATAAGTTTCACAAGGGTGTTTAGAACAATCGTGATGTAATTGGTGTGTGGCACTGTCTGTCCGTATTCCTGGCCAAAAGTGCTGTGACACAGTTAGTTGCCCTGCCATATGCCCCCCCCTGAAATGGCGGCTGCCTGACCTATAAGGAAGGACAAGAGGAAATGAGCTAACTGCGCTGGCATTGTGCAGCGTCGCGGAAGGCGGTCGAAGACTGCGGCGCAATTCAGCATTGGTTATAATTGGGCCCTATGGGTTCCAGGAGCCAATGACGATGTATGCCGGCGGTGACGGTACGCACCCCTGCGGACGTGACCGCCATTTTCTAGCTATTCACTCACTTGATACCTGACCTTCAACAGGAGAGGACCTACACTGCAAGTGCTGCTGTGACCTGAGTCTGGAAGGGACAATGGTTACAGTGTCTAGGGAAAGGGCCCCTGCCTTTACTGCAGAGGAGTTGGACAAGCTGGTGGCTGGGGTCCTCCGCCAGTACACGCTACTCTACGGTCCTCCAGACAAACAGGTGAGTACACTGTGAGCATGATGCATGGCACATGAATGTATGGAGTGGCGTGGATGGAAGACAAGGGGGGGCAGAGGCCAGCATGTGAGGATGGTGAGTGTATGTTTTTCTGGGCCAGGTTGGGAGGTTTGTGGCCAATGAGTAAGAAGAACTGGACGGGGGAGTAACATCCATTCTTACTTCACTTTTCTGCTAGGTCAGTGCCCACCAGAAGAAGGGAATTTGGCGTGCCGTCGCCAAGGAAGTGCGGACCTTGGGGGTCTACCATAGACGGAGCACCCACTGCCACAAAACGATGGGAGGACCTGCCCCGCTGGACCAAGAAGACGGCGCAGGCCCAGCTGGGGATGGCCTCCCAATGTGGAAGGGGTGCCCATCGCACCATGCCCCCCCTGATGTACCGGATCCTGGCGGTGGCATATCCTGAGTTTGATGGGCGCTTGAAGGCATCACAGCAGCCACAAGGGGGTGAGTACAGTCTCATGCAGCTGACTGCGTGCTTTATGAGGTCTCTGGGTGGGGGAAGTGGGCTGTGGGTTCACCTAGGCCAGGGCAGATGCGCCAAGGTAGATCCATTGTTTGGCAGGCTCAGTGGCACTCCAAACCCAAAAGTGGTAGTGGCCCTCTACACCTAGTCAGGCTCCTGTGGGTTTCAGGTGTGCATCAAATGGGTCTAGGCAGAGTCCCTCATGGGCATGTGCTTCTCCCCTGAACTGTTAGTGCATGGGCTAGTGCATAGGGCTGCTGTTGTGTCTGCCAACGGTAGTGGTGTTGCAGGCATTGACCATGTGTCTCTTCTGTTTTCCTCCCCTTTTTGGTTTGTCACCCTGTCCTTGTGTGCATTAGCATCATCTGGCGGAGGAGCATTGGCACCGGAGCAGGAGGGAGCTGCAACCCACATGGCCCTGGAGGGTGAATTTATGGAGTCTGAAGGCACCAGTAAGACGGAGGGCAAAGGGAGCTCCACGACGGGGACAGGAGGAGACACTAGCGACAGTGACTCCTCCACTGATGGGAGCTCCCTTGCAGGGCGGGAACCTCTGTGCCCACCGTATCAACAGGTACAGCCGCCACCCCCCTACCAGCACCGCCCTCCCAGCAGCCACTCAGCGTGTTTCCCGTCCCCGCTCACCCAGGAGGGTGGGCATCTCCTTCACCCCAGGCACCTCAGGCTCTGCCCCAGTCAGCCCTGCTGCCCTCAGTGAGGAGGCTATTGACCTCCTGAGATCCCTCACTGTTGGGCAATCAACCATTTTGAATGCCATCCAGGGTGTTGAGAGGCATTTGCAGCAAACAAATGCATACCTGGAGGGCATTCATTCTGGTATAGCAGCCCAACAGAGAGCATTTCAGTCTCTGGCCTCAGCACTGATGGCAGCCATTGTCCCTGTGTCCAGCCTCCCCCCTCCAACTTCCACTACCCAGACGCAATCCCCTGTAACTCAGCCTATCCCAAGCACACCATAAGACCAGCATGCACACTCATCAACACACAAGAGTGGACAAGGCAAACATAAGCACCACACATCCCACAGGCACTCGCACAAGCACCATCCCCATGCATACACGCCAACATCCACTTCCTCCACTGTGTCCCCCTCATCCACATCCTCCTCCTCCCTCCCAGTCTCATCTCCACTTACACCTGCATGCACTACATCATGAGCCACTACCTCCATCACCAGCACGCCCATCACCACATACCGCTCATGTGCAATCACCACCCCACTACCATGCACACGTCCCCTGTGTCCTCTCCCAGTGTGTCTGTGAGCCCTCCTCCCAAAGTACACAAACGCAGGCACACACCCACTCAACAGCCATCCACCTCACAAAAGCCTCCAGCCCATGCACCTTCACCCAAACTCAGCAGTCGTACACCTCCTACAACCACTACCTCTTCCTCCACTCCCAAACCCCTCCATCTTCCCATCCCAGTGTGTCTAAAAAACCATTCCTGGCTAACATTGACCTCTTCTCTGTACACCCCCCCTACTTCCCCTAGGGCCAGGATGTCCAGTCCCAGCCCAGCACCTCAGCCACCAAATCCTCCAGCACTGTGGTCCCTGCAAGTCCAGTAACATCGCGGGCGGCACCCATTAGGGGCTGCCAGTGTGCCACCTAGCGAGGCCAAGGATCACCTTATTCCGCCACCTGCCCAGGTGAAGAAGGGGCTCACATGCCGTAGGGAAAAGCTGCACCAACCACCCAGCAAGGCCTCCTCCAAGACAAAAGGGAACAGTGCCAAGGTCCCAGCAGTGACTTCCAAGGTGGGACAGGGACACAAGGCTAAAGGGAAGTCAGCTCAGGGCACGGAGCCTCCGGCTGATGGACTGGTGTCACCCTTTCTGCCAAACAGAACAGCAACCTGTACGGCGGTGGACACCGCCGCAACCACCGCCACCTGCACTTCCACCTGCACCGCCACCTGCACTGCCACCTGCACGTCTGCTGCATCAGCAACAGTCCTGGGCATCATCCCCAGTGGGCAGCCGTCCGAGGCTGCAGGAGATGTCCTTCTGTCTCCCTCCACAGGTGTTGACATATGCACCACCGGCAGCATCTCTGCCACAGACACCACCGTGACCACCGCCACCTGCCCCGCGACGTGCACAGACAGTGCCACCACAGCCGACATGGACAACATTCCCAGTGGGCAGCCATCCAAGGCTGCAGGAGACATCCTGGACTCTGCACAGAGTACATGAGGCACCACAACCAGCACTGTTAGTACCAGCAGTTGGCAGGCAATGTCGCAACAGGGTGGAGTGTGTCTCTGACTCCATGGAGTATCATGCTACCTGTTCCCAGGAAATCTTGTGGCACACACACCAAGGTGAGGGAATGGGAACTGCCACACAGCACGTGCAGCACTCTGGGCACCATGCCCCCTCCAGAACCAGTGGAAAACAGCATCTACTACCCCAGTCCTTAGGAGGATGAATCACTCTGGGCACAAAGCCCCCTCCAGAACCAGTGGAGAACAGCATCCACTCACCCAGTCCTTGGCAGGATGAAGCACTCTGGGTACTAAGCCCCCTCCAGAACCAGTGGAGAACAGCATCCACTACCACAGTCCTTGGCAGGATGAAGCACTCTGGGCACAAAGCCTCCTCCAGAACCAGTGGAGAACAGCATCCACTACCCCAGTCCTTGGCAGGATGAAGCACTCTGGACACTAAGCCCCCTCCGGAACCAGTGGAGAACAGCATCCACTACCCCAGTCCTTGGCAGGATAAAGCACTCTGGGAACTAAGCCCCCTCCAGAACCAGTGGAGAACAGCATCCACTACCCCAGTCCTTGGCAGGATGAAGCGCTTTGGGCACCCCACTACCCCAGTCCGGAGCAGGATGAAGCACTCTGGGCACCATGCCCCCTCCAGTACTAGTGGAGAATAGCATCCACTCACCCAGTCCTTGGCAGGATGAAGCACTCTGGGCAAACCACCCACTTGAAAGACATGTGAGACTGTGGCTTTTCACTCCCCAGGACCAATCAGTGGGCAACCCACCCACTTGAGAGACTTGTGAGACTGTGCTTTGCACTCCCCAGGACCAATCAGTCGGCAGTGCACCCACTTGAGAGACTTGTGAGACTGTGGCTTTGCACTCCCCAGGACCAAACAGTAGGCAACCCACCCACTTGAGAGACTTGTGAGACTGTGGCTTTGCACTCCCCAGGACCAATCAGTGGGCCGTGCACGCACTTGAGAGACTTGTGAGACTGTGGCTTTGCACTCCCCAGGACCAACAGTGGGCAAACCACCGACTTGAGAGACCTGGGAGACTGTGGATTTGCACTCCCCAGGACCAATCAGTGGGCCGTGCACCCACTTGAGAGACTTGTGAGACTGTGGCTTTGCACTCCCCAGGACCAATCAGTGGGCAAACCACCCACTTGAGAGACTTGAGAGACTGTGACTTTGCACTCCCCAGGACCATTCTGTAGGCATGGAGCCCCCTCGTGGAGCAGTGGCGTCGTCCCTTCATCCGGCTGAGATGCCCCCCTCCCCTTCCCCCTGAGGTGCCTGTTTATTTTCGACCTGATGCCCTAGCAGTGTTCTCTCCATTTAGAGGCAGGTATCATGTGTGGGTTTCGCCCGTGAATTTTGGGACCACTGGTCCACGGACAATGATTGGAACACTATCCGGACTTGTGTAGTTGCTGTACATATTTGTATATAATGATCTGTTACAGACCTGTTTCCATATCTGAATTTTCGATGATTACCCTCGTTACAATCATTTCCTTTTGTCCTTGCATTCTTCCAGAGGGTTACGGGGTGTATATGTAATGTTGCTGCATGTATTTGTGTGTATGGTGTTGTGGGTGAGGGTGGGGGTGTTGCATGTGTGTGTCACTCTCTTTTTCCTCCCCCCTCCCCTGTGTGCTAGGTGCAGTACTCATCGTGGTCATCGCCGCTGTCTTTGCTGCTCCTGGTAGAAGAGGAGGTAAACCAACATTGGTAGCACCTGTAACTCGGTCTCCATGGCGTCCTGGTTCCTCATAGGGTGTCGAGGGGTGAGTGGTTTCCGTTCCAAGTACTGTTTCTGCCGTGCTTTTGATGGCATTGGTACTGCCCCGGAAAAGGTGGAGGATTGGTGCCTTGTAATACAGTGGGCAGTACATTGTGTTCTGCCTGTCTGTTGGCGGTTACTGCCGTGGTGTTTGTTTCTACCGCCGTGGCGTTTGGAGTGTTAAAGTGGCTGTCTGTGTTGGCGGTTTCCGCCATGGTCGTGATTCCATTTTGTTTCCGCCGGCCTGTTGGCGGTATTACCGCCACTTTAACACTGACCGCCGGGGTTGTAATGAGGGCCTAAATCTTCTTCAAAGAGTGATTTGTGATTTAAAAGTTTATTTCAGCTGAAAGAAAACGTGACAAAATACCTGCCTACAAAAATCACCTATTAGCTGGTGGCACAATTTAGACCTGGGGTTATCAGATCCAGCTTCCCTTATGACAGCATGTGGTTTATAAAATTCTCTAGTGAGTGCACATACTTTGGGTGATGACAACCTGAGTGAGATGTGCAGACTGATGTGGCAGAGAAAGGTAAGATGTACATGCTGCGTGCCATGGAGTTTTCTGAAATATTTATGGTGTGGATGAAGGAAGGCCTGAGACATGCACAGTGTTAGTGATTTATGAAACTGTTGATGAGACAGACAGGGTATCGATGAAGGAGTGATCAGGGGATTTCAATCATGTGAGTAATGGAAACCACTGATGAGAAGTACAGGTGATGGAAATATCTGGAAAATTAGAAGATGCGGTGGAATGAAGATGTCCCTCCAAGAAAAACTGTTTTCAGATTTCAATAATGTAACATTACATACTTCAGAGGTAGTCATTTTAGTGAATTTAGAAGAATGAGAAGCTGAATCTTGTTCAATTGAATTCTCCTGACTCTTCCCAATCCCTACAAACTTTTCAAAAGAATAGGCCTGCTATGAACCATCCCGAGTGTAATATTGTGCACTTCAGAGGTGCTCATTTCGTCAACATCAGGATGAAAAATAGACTCTCTTGGTATTTCGTAGTTACTAATCTGACATTCATACACATCTTAATGCTATGCTCCTCAAAGGTTTCCACATAACCAAACTCATATATGTGAAAAGTTGAACCTGCCATTGTGCATGTGACTAATTTGAAACAGCATGATATTTTTATGAGATGCAGGCCTGGGAAGGCCCCTCTGTGTTTTGATGTTACTCAACTCAATTTTAATAATGTAAGCTTCCTCAAAATGAAGATAGAGTACACTGACAGGTTTTGGACTGTGCCACAGCACAACGGGCTGTTCAGAAGGACCGTTTTTCAACAATCTCTTCCTGTTCTTATGTAAACCACCTCAGTGGTACTAGGTGATTACAGAAGAATAAAATATTTCACACTGTTTGCTTGATATGCGATTAACTTGGCAACAGTCATGCAAGCTCTCTCAGAGATCAAGAGAGGAGACTTTATTTCTCTGCCTCCCTTCAAATGCACTTCTACTGTGCGTTCACCCACGTTCCCTCTGCTCTAGACCCACCTGGACAATTTGATCGTGTCAACCTTCCAAACTACAGCCCATGATATCACTGCCCATTTCCACATTTCTATATTTTGAGGTAGCCCCACACCCAACTACCTGCTGACACATCTTCTGTGCCTCAACGGACTGTCATCCCGTGCAAGTCTTGATGTACCAGAACCTCAGAAGATGACTGGTTACTGAGTAAATGGTGTCCATCGATGTACGACTGTTTTTCCATTTGTAACATTCCGTGAAAAGCTTCAGCTAACCGCAGTGCTGCTTCTGCAACATTCAACCTTGAAAGAAAAATATGCACCTTTGATCATGTACATAATCCTGCCTTTGGCACTGAGAGGCGTTGGTGTCGTCCTTCCAAACAAAATCACAAAAAGCAACTTCATTATTCACACTTGGCTGTGATACAGGGTCAGGTTTGTCTATGGAAAGACAGATCAATGTAACTTTAAAAAGTGCGTTTCAACAGCTGTCCCAGCTTTTGTACGATGTTCTCTCTTGTTCTTTGTCTTCATTGACAGCGAGCATTGGCAAAGCCGAAATGTTTGTATTGTATTTTGAGTCCTGAATATATTTTCTTTATGTGTTCTTTATCAGGGTTGTGTATGTGTATACATTCTCTTCTTGTCCAAGGGGCAGAATGGTTCATAAATCTATTTTCCCTGTATAAAAACCAACTTGTCCTATTTGATCCAATGCAGAAAGACAACAAGTTATGGCACTCATCTTTTTTTAAAAAAAATGATAGTATAAATAATTGCAGATTATATGTGCCATCCAGTACATAGGTGGACAACTGAGGATCAAAGAGAACACCCAGGGCCAGGCGTATGTATCTTTAAAATAACCGTACCCAAACTGCATTTTTTTCTGATTAGCCAGTTGGTACTCCGTATTCTAAATGTAGGAAATGTTCATTTCTTAATTTGCAAATCCTAGTGAGTCGCAAATCCCAAATTGACCTACCTCATGAATATTAATAAGGCAGGTTGCAATTTGCTACCCATTAGAAATTGCAGTCATCACTGGGATGGTGGCCTGCTGAGGTCAGCAGACCACTTGCCTGTGATTTGTTTTTAATAAAGCAATTGTGTTTAAAAGGAAAAGTAATGTTTTAAAATTTTAAATTTATAAGAGTAGGCAGTGAGGCTTGAGTCCACTGCCTGCTCTTATAATTTTTTTCACTTTCGAAATGGTAAAGTATTACTGTTTAGCGACTGAAAATAGGTCGCAAAACAGTAAGTCATACCATACAGCCTCGGTAGTTGCAATGGATGTCCAAAACACACACCCTCCAAATACTAAATCGCAAATGCAAATTGCAATTTGGTAACGTTACCAAAACGCATTTTGCATTTCATATATTTGAAAAAGCATTTTTCATGTCTCAATTGGCCCGATTCTGGAATTTAGCCCGTTTGCGAAATGAAGAATGCTTTGTACATCGGGCCCTCAGACGCCTACCTTTGCCCCTTGTGCATATTATGTAATTTTTTAGCAAATCACCTAATCTCACTGTGCCTTAGCCCACCTCTTTGCCAGGATGGTGAAAATGTACCAAGCGCTAGATTATTGACTGTTCAGAGTCAAAATGTTATGCATCTGAGCGCCTGTGTAAGTTTGATTTATACAAGCAAAGGTTGGATTCACACTGACATAGATATTTTCATGTGTGCAAACCTCCTCAAGGCATGAAAGCAAATAGGAATAGGTAGTTGTGGGGCTGGAATGCTCCGTGCGTTTGTGCGCACCACAAACATACATGTTTAATGGCAGTCACCAACTCCTCTCCAACCTAATCTCACCCTGGAAACAGTTGAAAATGTATTCCTCACATGGAAGGAGTAAAACATTTTCTGGGTTTAAATAAACTACCCTTTCCAAAAATAATGCAGAGGTGCGGGGAAATGTGTTTCTCCATGGCAGAATATGTGTGAACAATAGAGAAAAAGAAATACTTTAACAACTGAATTTGCAGTTGCTCGTCAGAATTTCGCATGAGCAAATAATATAAGCTTGTATATTTGCTCCTGGAAAAATAGAATTAACAAACGTTTGCTAGGAGTTTGGTTTTCAGGCGGACTTGTGTAAACTCTGAGAATTCCTTTAAATCATAAATACGCACCAATGCAAAGTCAAAGAATTGTGAATGCCCTCTTGTGCCTATAAAGTGCCCTAGAGATTTATATACTGAATGCTCTACTAATATGTCTTGAAGTACTGGCCTTCATCAACAGTTTGTGGTAATAAGAAGTTCTTTCTAGTGGAATGCGACAAGAATCTGCAGTGCAATGTACATCACAAGTTGTCAGACAAATGGCCTGCCTAAGAGGTCAAGAGATGCGGAGAGGTCCTTGTGGTGTAGCAGGGACATCTATGGATTTCTGAAAGGGGCCACAAATCTGATCAAAGATGTATTGTTGGTCATTGACCTTGCACATCACTTGGTTGTTCTTTAAACAGACTTTAAAACAGTTTATTCAGAACAGAAAAACACACAAATAACATTTTGTCTTAAAAAGGAAACAAAATAGTAATGATGTAGGATATCTTCACCATCACCTCCCTGCCCATGCCTGATTTATTGCAGATAAGTACCATGGTGTAGTGAGTGCACAATAGTTTGGCTCAAAAACACTAAGGGCCTGATTTAGAGTTTGGCGAATGGGGTTACTCCGTCACAAACATGACGGATTTGTGGCGGAGTAAACAGTCCGCCAACCTCTAAATCAGGGCCTAATTACTCCAATGGATGGTACCTTTAGAAACCGGCATACAGCATCTGCTTTCTTATGATGATTCCCAGGCCAACATTTAAATATTGATTGGTGCATTTAAATAGATAGATAAAGGAAAAGCACTTGAGTTTTAAAAACCTAGGGCCAGGTGTAGGTAGCAAAAATTTTGCGAGTCGGAAATTGCAAGTCGTTGCGACTCGCAATTTCCGACTCGCCAAATGGTATCCAAGAAGAAAAAGCAACTTCATTTTGCGACTTGCAAATGAAGTCGCACCGCAGATTGCGAGTCCGCTGTTAGCGAGGTCGCTTTTTGCGACTGCGCTAAAAACGATCACGCAAATTGCGAGTGGGTGTCGCAAATTGCGACTGTGCCGCAAATTGAATGCAGATGCAACAGAACACTCTGGAAAACACTTCCTGGCTCTTGATGATGACATCACAGCCAGGAAGTTTACTAATACACCTGGGAGGAGGGAGGACCACACCCATTTTAAACTGCTGAACAGCCAATAGGAAGAACAGCAGCTACAATGGCAGAAACACCCAGGAAGAGAAAGCTGAAATTTGCAGAGAAAGAACTGGAGGTGCTGACGGAGAAATGCTGCCAGCACCACGAACAACAATTTGGGAGAGTAGCCCTCAGTGTGCCAGAGCAGGAAAAAAGGCGGATTTGGAGTGAAATCCAGGACAAAGTCAACTCAATGGGTGTGAGCCACAGAAGTATAGAGGAACTAAAGAAAAGGTGGTACGACCTGCGCTCCCGGACCAAGGAGAGGGTGGCAGAGCGGCTCTGGAAGATGAGGGGCACTGGAGTGGGACCATCAACCATACCACCACCCACACCCTTGGAGGAAAGAGTGGAGGAGACCCTGGAGCCAGAGGCAGTGTCCGGGATAGGAGAGCTGGACACGTCAGCGCCAGGACCATCTACCAGTGAGTACCATGAGACATGCATGTACACCCATATCTGCCATACCCCCACCCACCTAGTACACAGCAGCATGCACAACCAAAATAGCTCAATTTCAGAGTAGCAGCCACCTGCATGGTGCATTATGGGCAATGTCGTCAAGTAGGCAGTTGATAGGCAACAGTTTATTAGGAACCAGATAACAGATGGTAGATACTGACAGAATGTTCCCTATGTCCCACAGGTCTCCCACACGACACCACCTCCAGCCACAGCGTCCAGGGGCCACAGGTCAGCCACCAGCCAGCACAGGACCCAGGACCAGCCACCACAGGGACCTGCACCACCCAACCACAGTTCCCTCCTGATGCACCAGTGGCCATACTGGAGAGTGAGCCAGCACCCGGTCCCAGCCACAGTGCCAGTGCCAGTGTACAGGACACGGAACCTCCACCGCATCGCAGGCAACGTCTCAATGTCCCTCCAGTGCCACAGAGTGAAGTAGGGGACGCCTCCATGTCCGCCGCCGAGGCTGCACTCCTACATGGACAGGTCCACACTGAGCTGCAACATCTCAACAGCACTGTTCGTGACCTTGCGCTCTCAATAAGACAACTGGTGTCAGAACTTGTCACCGAGAGAGAGGGTGCAAGGCGCCGTGACCGGCAGCTCATCCACCGCCTGGACCGCATGGCTGCCTCCATCGTCCGGCTGGCTGTTAACACCACTGGGCTGTCACAGCGCACAGTCAGCCTCCAGGGGGACATGGGCCACTTTGCCAGCGATGTGGCACGTGGGCTGGGACGTATTAGCCATGCAGTCGATCTGATGGAGGCACGACAGGTGGCTAGGGGCGCGGCAGACACACCGCAGGACAGTGAGGAGGGCTCTACCATTAGCAGTGTCTCAGCCACAGACACCAGGGTGTTGCGCAGTGGTAGCGCACGGCAGGGCACTGCAGAAGCACAAGGAACCAGCCATGCTGGGCGAGCACGGCGTAGGGTGTGACCTACGCACTGTCATAGACTGGAGGCACATGAGGTTAATGTGTCCTCATAGCAGGTGGACTTTTACAGCCTCTGATCTGTAGTTTGTGTAAATAGTTTATTGGTGCACATCATTAAAGTTCTTGTTTGTTCCACTTCACACCTGGACTCTTTGTGTGTGACATTTGTGTGTGTGGTGACAGTTAGCACGTACCTTCCAAAGTATTGGTTTGCAATGTGGTCCCGTCTGCCTTGATTTGCAATGCTTCTATCCCCATAATGGCAATGTGGTAGCTCTTGCTCGTCATCCTCCGGATCTTGGTCCTCTGGGGTGAGAGGTAGCCCACATCTGGTGGCAATGTTGTGCAGTATAGCGCATGCACCAACAATCTTGAATGCTGTTATTGGGGCATACTGGAGGGAAACTCCACTTCTGTGGAGACATCTGAATCTTGCCTTCAACAGTCCAAAGGTCCTCTCTATAATATTTTGGGTCCTCCTATGTGCACTGTTGTATCGCCTCTCTGTCTCATTGCTGGGTGTTAAGTACGGGGTAAGAATCCATGGTCGTAGTGCATATGCACTGTCACCTGTTTGGCACAAAATGTACAATGTTAGCTGGGCATAGATGGGTTCCACATTGACCTGTGTGTATGTCTGCAAGGTGTATTCAGCTATACCTATGAGGTATCCGTCTCCAAACTCCCCATGTTCTAGGCGTTGGTGTATCCCACTGTGCCTGAAAATGTAGGAGTCATGTGTACTCCCTGGAAATTTGGCAACCATGTCAGTGATAACATAATGGGCGTCACATACCACCTGGATGTTCAGTGAGTGGGTACACTTCCGGTTGAGGAACAGATATTCCAGATTTGCAGGAGGGCATATTTGTATATGTGTCCCGTCGACACACCCTATTACATGGGGGAAGTTGGCAATCCTGTAGAATTCCAACTTGGTGCTGTTGATTTCTGCCTCATTCCTGGGTAGGTATATGTATCTGGACATGTGTGTAAGTATGGCATCTAGGAATGCTCTGAAGAACCCTGAGAGTGCACTTTGGGATACCCCACCTGCCACGGCAATGACCCCCTGATAGCTACCCGGGGCCAAGAGGTGCAGTGAGCATAGCACTTGCACATGTGTGGGGATGGCGCTGCCGCGCACAGTCTGGCGTTGAAGCTTCGGATTGAGTAGATCTATTAAATCTAGTATTGCTGCACTGCTAAGTCTGTATTTATCATATATCTCCTCCTCAGTTTGTTGGAAAAGTGTCTGTCTGGTTCTGTATATCTTCTCCTGTCTCTGGCTCTGGCTCCTTCTCCTCATCTGCTGTGCTGCGTGGGCTCTCCTCCTCCTTGCTATCACATATATCTCCGCCATCTTGAGTAACCCAGGTGCCTTCTAGGTCCCCTTTTATACTTTGGTTATGGTTACCACCTGCTCTGATTTAGTGGTAAATTGGAAGTGCAAAATGGGGTTTTTGCAACTAGTCGCAAGATTTTTGCATCCCATTTCCGAATTTGCGGGGTCGCAAATTGCGATTATGGCCATTTGCGACTCGCAAAAGTTTGCTGCATCTGGCATCTAATCTTGACAGCACAAAACGTAACTTTTATAGATTATAAAAGGCAAACATAGGTGGTGTACGTGTGGTTAACACTAATGGGACATTTTGAAATTAATCAACAGACATCACTTGCTTGGGGAAGATGGTAGCTTAAAACCACTTCTTTTGCAGACATACAACCGAAATTTTCGAGTTGGGGAAATATCTAGAAAGGGTCTTCTCAAAAATTGCTGGTGGGTAAAGGCGCTGATATCCCTGTTCCACCATTTCCATTGTAAAGCTAACACACCCCCTGCCCTGTTCACAAGAGTCACTATGTGGTGATTCTGTCAAACATCCCATCAGATCATGATAGTTTGTCGCCACCACTGCTGAAGGATGCAAAGCTTAGCTGATGCCAGTGAGGTTGCCAGCCACCTACTTACATAAAATATTAATTCTGGCACACTGAACATGTCACTTAGAACGCAAGGGGTGATAAGTTGTGTAAAGGTTCCCCAATGGTGGATTGGATAATTGTACATTCAAAATGAAGGTACTTTTCATGCAAGTCCAGTAGATCAGCCCAAAGTAGACCTAATTTTGTAATCCTGGGTACCTTTTAGTCTGTGGTTTAAAGCGTTAGTAATAGTCAACATAGAATTAAAGCAGCACATACCCATGGATGTTGCAGAGAGCATAAGAATATATGTAGCTGTACATGCATATGCTTACCATAAATGTGTACAGACTGTTATAGGAAAATGTTGCAGGTGATGTCATGGTATAGTCCACAGCTTGGTATAATATACATCAGTCCATGCACAGCTGTGCATAACGAAACAAGGATCTTCCAAAATACTTCAGGTTCTTCCAATGGTGCCATGATCTTGGCAAGGGGTGTGGGCTTCATATTGCTTCTTTCTCTTTCTACCCTACCTTTGCACCATGGAGCCTTTTGTTGGGTCTTCTAGCAATATACAAAATTATTTGCCATGTATGTGAATTAAAAAAAAAAAGCCAAGGGGGCAGAAGTGACGTCATGCACCAATCGACCAAGAATAACATCACAGTGTGCCCTCTTTGCTGCCACCTATTCCTCCTGCAGTACTAAAGGTGGACAAGGAATGTAAACTGTACTAAGCAAACAAAGCTCTCAGACCCTGCTTACTATCGGATGCTGTCACTGCCTCTTTGACCCTTGACAAAAGAAGTATTAAGGGAAGTACTATATGTACCAAGGCGGAAGTGAGTGGTATCATGTGTTACAACTGGCTGCCACTAATGAACTTTCATGGTTCCCACTTGCTCAAACTGTCATGGCCCAACTTTTCTTCTCTTTGAGCCAGAGACGTTTTAAGGCATGGCCGAAGCAGGCATGTGTGCAGGGCTCCTACCTTCTAAGGGTAAACTGATCTTAGTCCACTTCTCCCGCGTTATCTCACTTTTACTGACTTCGTTTTAGAACCCTTATTTCACTCTTCCTGTCTCTAGCCCTGATTGTGCCTGCCACTGTCTCTCTACCCATGCCATTTTATGTAGTTTTGGACTATGGGCAATTTACTATTACTTGGCCTCTTGCAGCCTCACATTTAAAAAAATATATTTGATAAAATTCAAAGTTGTGCTGAACAGGGTGTCCCAAAATGTGCCTTGCTTGTGGCCCCAAAAACCCTTAGGGTGACATTGCTTCAAGGACTTTCCCACGTTTGAAGGCTTGCTGGTAGTCCAACAGCAAGGCTGTGAAAAAGTTCATCCTGCTGCTTAACATATTGAAAATACTTTTTGCTGACACCTCCGGGCTAGCAGAACATGTCATATCTCTCCCTGTCGTTACAAAGCCCGGTTGTTCGCCTAAGACATAGACACGCTGTACTCGTTTCCGACAGTGCCTCCATTCTCTTGTAAAAGAGCATTTAATAGCTGGGGTTTCTAATGAACGCCACTTAGATTAATGAAAGGGGCGGTGGAGATAATATATGCCCTTAATATGCAGAAACCAATTATTGCAGTCTGCTTCTTTAATTAAAGATTGCGTGGCTGGTAGGAGGCATCTCTACTGTTCGGCTTGAACACATGTTTAGAACAGACGGGTTCACTAGCAACAAAAGGCACAGCCAGGAAAATGGAGCTCCTGCCTGTTTGTTGCTGCAGTGTGTCTCGGCTTGTGCAAAGGCAGTGCTACCTTGGACATTGAGTCAGCAAAGTAGGATAGTGGAAGTGATATACTGCGTCCTTTGACCTTAATGACATCATAAGAAAGGACATCGTATGACCTGTGGCCCAGAATCTTCCAAGGAGGTGACACTACGTGGCCCTAACCCTGACAACATCTCGATAATACATTACTGAAGTACCTTAATATCTGTTTGATTAGGGTAACCACCTAACACAGACAAATGTCTGTCTTAGATATCACATATATTAGGGTGCTGGAATGCTTTTTGAAAGTAGTGGATGGTACCTTGTGCTCTGAATTATAGCAAACAAGCAAAGTGAGTGAGCCAGACCACTTCTAGGAAATCTTGGGGAGGCACAGTCGTCAACCAAATTTGCTAAAAAGGCATATTCTCTGAAAGGGCCTTTCGTGGTGTGCCAAGACAATTAAACCTGATCTCCCCAGGAATTGACCACATTCTTATCAAAATGTGCTTTCAGGTGCCTCTATATGTCCAAAATGACACTCATTGTGCTAGGGCCAACATGTTGTCATGGGTGCCCCTTATAAGCCCTGGGTGCCACGTATGCCTAATTAACATATACTGTGCCATGTCACAATTTTGATATATATGCCATCCAGATGAAATGGGTCACCAATATGTAACAAATTAATTCCATTGTGTTGCAGACAGCATTTTGTTATGTGTGCTTCCCCCCATGGGCCGTAGTTGTCCTCTCTTATAACAAGAATGACCTCTAAAATACTAGCACCTGCATCTTTCCACAGGTGCCCCTATGCCTAGGATCATGAGTCATTACAGAAACAACATAGCCAGCTAAGGACAAATGTTCTGCACAACCAGTATGTCCCACTATATAAACACACTTGTGCCAGCCTCTATAGGTTGGCTACTGTTAGAAATGGGGTTTTTGGTTGGCAGTTAGGTTGCCCTCTGTCCAAGCAAGAACCCTCACTCTAGTCAGGGTAAGTCACACACAATCCAAAATCAGCCTGTGCTCACCCTCCGGTAGCTTGGCACGAGCAGTCAGGCTTAACTTAGAAGGCAATGTGTAAAGCATTTGTGCAATAAATCATACAACACCATAGCATAACACCACAAAAATACACCACACAGTATTTAGAAAAATATATAATATTTATCTGGGTATCTTCAGGTCAAAACGATCAAAGTTGCAATATGAATTTGTAAAGATATCACTGAAAAGTGATATAAAGTGTCTTAAGTCTTTAGACAGTAAACAGAGTCTCTTTCAAACACAAAGTACCTGGTTTCTGGTGGAAAATCTCCTCAGCGGGCCACAAAGGAAGAGGTGCGTGGAAAAAGGGTGTGTGCGTCGATTTCTCCCCAGCACACACGGACTTGCGTCGTTATTTTCCACGCGGGGAAGTCGGGCGTCGTTTTCCGGCGCGCGGACAGTCTCTTTCTGTGGGTCGCGGGGATTACCAGATGTCCCGGATCTGTGAGTGGATTTTCCTGCTTGTTTTCCGGCTGCGCGTCGTTCTGTGGGGCTGCGCGTCGAAGTTTCGATCTCACGGCAGGCGTTGCGTCGATTTCTCCTGCGGAGTCGGGCGGCGTTGTCCTTGCGAGGCCGTGCGTCAAAGTTTTGATCTCACGGCAGGCGTCGCGTCGATTTCTCCTGCGGAGTCGGGCGGCGTTGTCCTTGCGAGGCCGTGCGTCAAAGTTTTGATCTCACGGCAGGCGTCGCGTCGATTTCTCCCGGGAAGTCGGGCGGCGTTGTCCTTGCGAGGCCGTGCGTCAAAGTTTCGGTCGTCCCGAAGGCGTCGCGTTGATCAGCGTCGGTGTGCGGCGTTTTTCTTGCCGCGGAACAAGCTGTGCGTCGAAAAGTTCGCCGCACGGAGCGTCCAAGAGGAAGAGTGAAGTCTTTTTGGTCCTGAGACTTCAGGGAACAGGAGGCAAGCTCTATCCAAGCCCTTGGAGAGCACTTTGACAGCCAGGCAAGAGTTCAGCAAGGCAGCAGGCCAACAGCAAGGCAGCAGTCCTTTGTAGAAAAGCAGACAGGTGAGTCCTTTGAGCAGCCAGGCAGTTCTTCTTGGCAGGATGTAGTTTCTGGTTCAGGTTTCTTCTCCAGCAAGTGTCTGATGAGGTAGGGCAGAGGCCCTGTTTTATACTAAGTTGTGCCTTTGAAGTGGGGGTGACTTCAAAGAGTCTCTAAGAAATGCACCAAGTTCCCTTTCAGCTCAATCCTGTCTGCCAGAGTCCCAGTAGGGGGTGTGGCAGTCCTTTGTGTGAGGGCAGGCCCTCCACCCTCCCAGCCCAGGAAGACCCATTCAAAATGCAGATGTATGCAAGTGAGGCTGAGTACCCTGTGTTTGGGGTGTGTCTGAGTGAATGCACAAGGAGCTGTCAACTAAACCTAGCCAGAAGTGGATTGAAGGGCACAACAAGATTTTAGTGCAAAGAAATGCTCACTTTCTAAAAGTGGCATTTCTAGAATAGTAATATTAAATCCGACTTCACCAGTCAGCAGGATTTTGTATTACCATTCTGGCCATACTAAATATGACCTTCCTGCTCCTTTCAGATCAGCAGCTGCCACTTCAACAGTGTATGAGGGCAGCCCCAATGTTAGCCTATGAAAGGAGCAGGCCTCACAGTAGTGTAAAAGCGAATTTAGGAGTTTCACACTACCAGGACATATAACTACACAGGTACATGTCCTGCCTTTTACCTACACAGCACCCTGCTCTAGGGGTTACCTAGGGCACACATTAGGGATGACTTATATGTAGTAAAAGGGGAGTTCTAGGCTTGGCAAGTACTTTTAAATGCCAAGTCGAAGTGGCAGTGAAACTGCACACACAGGCCTTGCAATGGCAGGCCTGAGACAGGGTTAAGGGGCTACTGAGGTGGGTGGCACAACCAGTGCTGCAGGCCCACTAGTAGCATTTAATCTACCTGCCCTAGGCACATGTAGTGCACTCTACCAGGGACTTACAAGTAAATTAAATAGTCAATCATGGATAAACCAATCAGTAGTACAATTTACCCAGAGAGCATATGCACTTTAGCACTGGTTAGCAGTGGTAAAGTGCCCAGAGGTCAAAAGCCAACAACAACAGGTCAGAAAAAATAGGAGGAAGGAGGCAAAAAGTTTGGGGATGTCCCTGTCAAAAAGCCAGGTCCAACAGCTACCAAACTCACCATATGAACAATTTTAACGCAACAGGGAGGCAAGAGACTAGGCAGTTTAACCAAAAGACGGAGTTCAGAAAGATGATCCAATCATATTCTTGTGAACTATTAGTTTATTCGTCGTTTCTTTTTACATTATCAGCCAGCAGAGCAGCTAATGCATTTTGCTCACATTCGATGTTCATCAGGGGATAAATCTTACTAAAGTCATAATATCAAGGAAGGCTCTCCAAAACTCAGATGCAAGTGTAGAAAGATGCTTTTGAACAATTGGAGCAGCCACCATTCAGTTATAGTGCTTGTCTTGCAAAAGAACTGTACTGTGTAGAATAAAAGATCTTCCCAACACAACTTTTATTATTCGAGCAGTTAAGTCATTCAGCCACATTATGAGGTGTGTTTATTTGGTGCCGTGTTCAGTATAAAGTGTAACTGCATTGTCTAAAAGATCTGCCACAGCGAACTGAATGCTGGCTGCACCAATCGTTCAGGAAAGCAGCGCCAGTCCAGTATTTTGCCAATGGTGTCTCTAAACCAAGAATTACGAATTACCTTCAATATGCCCGGAACAACAGCAAAGCTGTATGCATAACGCTGTGGGCCTGATTACAATTTTGGCAGAGGGGGTTAATCCGTCTCAAATGTGACGGATATCCCCCCCACCGTATTACGAGTTCCATGGTATATAATGGACTCGTAATACGGTGGGTGGGATATCAGTCACATTTGGGACAGATTAACCCCCTCCGCCAAAGTTGTAATCAGGCCCCATATTTTCTCTTCCTGCTCGCTTACATTCATCCACAGTCACTATCACTCAATCACTCACGCTCCCTTGCACTCATTCCTTCTCACACTCTTGCATTCACTCTTACTCTCAGTCATTTTCATTCATTTGTACTCTCTCATTCTTAGTCTCACTTGGTCCTATTTTTCTTACTTACTCTCACTTCCTAACTCCCACTAATTACCACTTACTCCGACTCACTCTGACTCATTCTCACTCATTTGTTCATTCACACACATTCACATTCATTCTTAGCCTCACTCATACTTTCTCACACCCTCATTTGCACTCACTCTCATTTTCACTCATTCTCACATATTCTCACTCACTTTGACTCACCTTCACTCATTCTCATGCAGTTACACTCACTTGCTTTCACAAATTCACACACACTCACAGTCACACACAATGACATATAAACATTCTGTCTTTCTCACTCAAACACACTCACCCAGAAGCACGCACACAGCATACATTTAAAAAGCCTGTTTTACAGACCCCATCTACCAACACGTCTTGTTGCAGCTCCTACTGACGCATTTCATTATACTGATTGTATATAATAAACCAACTTTCAATATCTCTGTCAAATAAAATGGGAACGGGAAGCTCAAACGACCATAAAAGCGAGCTGTCAATGTGCTCGTGGCTCTGGATTTGTCACTTCTGATTCCAGAGGTCGCAAACCAATGCTAGAGGGCACAATGGGCAAGCCAGACGTTTGCCTGTACCCTGTGGCAACCACTAAATGGGACCCACGAGTGCTACCCGCATGACTGTCTTTCACCAAAAGATTGCAACAGGCACAATCAGCAAGAAAGATGGAAATACTATGCATATATACATGGCAAACGTCCGATAAATGTAATTACTGTAAGTTAGTTGCTGTTCACATAGAGAAAAGGATAAACTGGGTGTAATACATTCATTCAATATCCATTATTTTAGAAATCAAGTGTTGCAGAAATTCAACAAATTGGCTGTCTGCAATTCTACCCTTTTTGATGTAGGCAGGAGAATTATTACAAGTTTATGAAATACAAATGTAAACTGTAAATCACAAGAAAGCGACAGGTGAACACAAGGCTCGGGCAACAGTGCTATTGTAATCCTACATAATAGTCGGCGTTTCTCATTACATTTGTTATGCAAATTTCCTAAAATTACGCATTAACCATGTCATTTCAAGACCATTTGGATAAAAATTCTATTGCAGGAGCACTGGAATAAAGCGAACAAACAGAACACAAGCGGGCATTTGTATCTTTTGCCCTATTTCTTGGTGAGAAATGTATCGCTGTGTCGAAAATGAATGTGAGGACTTATTTCTTGCTAAAATGCATTCTTAAATGTCTGATTTGCGTTTTCATGTAATTTTACATAGTGTTTCTGAAATTTCAATTTAATTCTTCAAAAGAAAATGACGCAAATTTCTTACATCCCTGGTTTAGAAAGATTGAGATTTGTCGTTTATCTTAACCAGAACATGACCCAATACTCGCTCTGAATGTTTAATACCCTCAATACCCCTCCTGTCGGCTTGATTAACCTTAGTTTTATTTGGGCTAAAGTTTATTCCAACCATCAATGTTCGATTGGACACTGGAGGACTGGCTGTGTACGTTCTCCGATGTCCCTATATGACTGAAAAGAGCTACCATTTTGCTTTGGGACCTTCTTTAAATACTAGTAAAATCTCTGCAAGAAACTGTAGCCCAATCAAAACTAAGGTTAATAAAAAAGACAGATAGGGGGACTGCGGGTAACACTCACTCATAGCGTGGTTTTAGAATCCATTCTGGAATACTGGTAATTATGTGAAAAAACACAGAAATGGTGATAACATTGTTACTACAAATTATTTCTACTTTGTAAATCAAAAATCTTTACTTCCTAGTTAATACTTTTAATCCCACTTGTGATAACATTTGGATTAACCAATAGATGTAGCACAGTTCTCTAAAGGAATGGAGTATGGGAAAGCAGCATAGCAGACCATTTCCGGTCCCACTGTCCTGCTGCTAGGAGACACTGACAGGGAGGCAGAGAAGAGGAGCCACGAGTCCTGTTTCTAGAGACTTCCCTTAAGAGAGCAGCACAGGAAACTATAAAGGACCGCTATAGCGGAGAGGGTGGTAGACCCGTTTTTGCCCCAGAAGTGACAGAAGAAAGCGAATGCAGGGCTCTGATTCTCAAAGACTGACTAAAGAGACAAGGCACGATTTCAGCGATTTCAGAGGTGTCTAACAGAAAGAACCGATTTGGCTCCTTCATTTCTAGGCTTCTGTTCTAGAACACTGAAAAGAGTAAACACCAGCCTGTCTTTCGCTTGAAAACACACCTGCTGTGGGATCTTCAGCCCATGGCCCCACTCATGCAAGTAGCAGTTGCAGATTAGGCAACTATACAAACGTGAGATGAACCACAAACTGAAAATGGGGTTCTAAGGACGGGTGTGGCTAGGGATTTTTTCACTTAACTATACATTGATTGCAGGCGATCTTGAGGTGGGAAGCTAGCTGCCTCTTCCCCAACTGGTGAGAACACATGTACAGAACATCTGAGAGGGGTCACAAACAATGCTGCTTTGTGAAGAGAAAGGAGGAGGTAAGGTTCCAACCTAGGTTTGTAATTTTCAAAGCCTATGTCTTCATTAAATATGTAGTTCGGTGGGGGTGGGGGGGGTTCGTGAGACAAAAAACAGTATGTAAGGCCACTCCACCTGCAGAAGAGAGACAAGGGACAATTGGGAAAACGGCATCATAATGCCTTTTACAGTCCAACAAAGAATAATAAAATACGCAGCACCAACATATAAAGGGACAATACAGTGTTGAGAATTGTCCCTAAGTCACTTGCCCCATTCCTTTGTAATTTAAGGTCTGAAAACACTTTGCTCTGAGATCATCTGAAATAATTCTAGCTCCACAACCGATGCAAGAGTAGTTCAAGCAGAAGAATTCTCGGGAGAACAGTAAAACAAGAAAACAGTGGCTAAGACACAGTTTCTCCTCAAAGCTGTCTTCTGGCGGTATTTTGAGTGCTCTTCAATGAGAGGTTTGCGCTCACATTCAGTTTAACAACAGAGATATTGGAAAATGCATTTTGCAAACTTTTGCTTAATGTTGCTTAATTGCATTTATTTAATAATAAAAAAAATTCCCCAAGTCTTGGAAGGAAGCGACCAGGCTTCTGAATGGCACATGGTTTGGAAAAAAAAATGTAGATGTGTCATATAGCAGTCAGCATAAATGTTAACATCGAATTTGTAAACATCAGAATGTAGCTAATTTTCCTGAAGTACGGATTGCAGAAAACAAGTGTCTCAAGAACTGTTACCTTTTTTTCAGGTGCTTAATCGAGATGGAAGAAGATATCAGGTCCTTAGTTTTTATACTCGCTGCATAGTAAAATTGTACATCGCTGTATTCTGCGCTCAGTGCAAGGGTGTGCTGCCAAACTCGCATTTTCATATCTGCGGCCACAGTCGCCCATTAGAGTGTTCCACAGTCTGCATCAATTTTCAACAATAAAGAATATAGGTTGTAGCATGGAAGATCACAAAGAAAGTGAGATGTTAGAGTTGGGATTCTTATGCTGAAATTACGCTATGTGCCTGGAAGACTAGGGGCCATATTTATACTCTTTGATGCAAATATGCGCCAACGCAGTTTTGCATCAAAACGTTTAACGCCAGCTAACGCCATTTCTTTGCGCCACCTGGGTGTCAAATTTATACTTTGACGCTCCGAGGTGCAAACCACGGGTTAGAGTCTTTTTTTTTTACTCAAACCATTGCGGCTCGTCGTAAAGAAAAACGACGCTAACACTGCGAAAATGACTTTAATCTGGTTTACGACATCGCAAACCAGATAAGTTCCTTTTTTCACCTCAATAGCGTCAAAATGCAGCGCAAACACAGCAAAATGTGCAAAGGAGCCCCAAAATAGAGCCAAGAAGCCATGAGAGACCCCAGGAAGATTACAACCGACCAGGAACCAGCCAGGAGGACCCAGACAAGACCCAGGAGAGGGAGAAGAAGAAAAGGAAGTGTCGGTTCAGTGCAGAGAAACATGAAATACTGGTGAAAGAGGTGACGGAACACCAGCATCAACTTTTTGTCACCTCAAAATTGCCAATTGGGAGGAGAGAGGCAATTTGGCAACAAATTGTCGACAAGATAAACAGTGTGTCAGAAGTATGGAGAACAGTCACTGAGTGCATGAAACGCTGGCATGACTGCAAGCGCAGGACCAAGGAAAAGAAGGCAAGGGACAGGAAGGCTGCACTGCAGACTGGAGGTGGGAGTCCAGCACTGCAAGAGGCCCTGGACCACATGGAGGAGATGGTGGCAGCCGTCATCCCTGAGGAGATCGTCACAAAGATTCAAGGACAGGACAGCGCAGACTACCAGGAAACCACACAGATGCAGAGTAAGTTGCATGGGGGACAAGAATACCTAAATATTAACTGTAAGCAGGGGGCACACATACCTACTATACAATGCATGTCAGCCAAGATAATCAGTAGTGGAAAGGGCAAAGGGGCACCGCATGGGTGCATGGGCTGAGCAGGGGAAACCTGGGGCACAGCCCAACACTACACCAACATCCTTCGCATGAGGGCACTCTGCCATGCCAAGGCTTTTGGAAAGGCAAAGACAGTCCAGAAGGGTAGGGTACAATGTAAAACTGGCCTGCTGTCCCACAACAGCTGGTATTGTCGCTACATGAACTAGGGCTCAATTTCCAGTCACAGGCCATATCCGCAAGAGGTATTTACCATTGACAACAGTTGCCACTACCACCTCTGCTGTGTGTGCAGGTCAAGTAGCTTCTGGCAGTTACGTGCCCATGCATCAAACACACCCAAAATAGAGGGTTCAGGATGACAACGTTATCAATCCCCTGTAATTCCTAACAAAGTGCAAATCCTGTCAAATGCTCATGTCTATAGGCGCAATAAACATCAGGTATTGTTACTTACATTATGAAGTACACAGCAGTAATGTCATACCCATGCTGCATATTTCAGGGTCTACCCCGTGCCTGTGCTACAATAGCTGCAATGCCACCTTGCAACATCCCAGCTGCCATACTGCTAAGACAACAGCCTTGAGGGTGAGGACATATGTGTCTAGCTAGTTAAACACACCCACACAGTCCTAAGGGGAAATGGAACACTGCCAGGATCATCACTGCAATCCAATGTAGCACACATTCCCCAACATCAACATTAAACACTACCAATGCTAACACCTGTATCGCGCCATGCCAATGCTACACATAGTATATGTTAGGTCTCGGCAACATATAGGTGCATGTGAAATATCTGAGACTGTGTCAGTTCCAGATTATTAAGTGTGGTGAAAGTGGCACCAGAACACCCACAGCCATTGCAAGGCCTCACCATGATAATGGAAGTAGACGGAGGGCTGAGTAGGACAAGAAGGTGGCAACATACAATTTGGACAGAACCTACACCTAGAGGATGTGACGCAGACAAGTCCCCAAACTGCCCACACTAAGGGCCTAATTCAAACTTTGGCGGGCGGCCTCAGTCAAAAGACTGCGGCGGCCATTCTCACATTTCCGCTGGGCCGGCGGGCGCTCTCCAAAAGAGCGCCCGCCGGCCCAGTGGAAATGCCCCTGCAACGAGGATGCCGGCTCCGAATAGAGCCGGCGGAGTTGCAGGGGTGCGACGGGTGCAGTGGCACCCGTCGCGATGAGCAGACAGTGAAAATCATGGTGGGGACCTGTTAGGGGGCCCCTGCACTGCCCATGCCTGTGGCATGGGCAGTGCAGGGGCCCCCAGGGGCCCCACGACACCCGTTACCGCCAGCCTATTCCTGGCGGTGAAAACCGCCAGGAACAGGCTGGCGGTAAGGGGGTCGGAATCCCCATGGCGGTGCTGCTTGCAGCGCCGCCATGGAGGATTCCCTGGGCCAGGGGAAAACCGGCGGGAAACCGCCGGTTCCCCTTTTCTGACCGCGGCTTTACCGCCGCGGTCAGAATGGCCCAGGAAGCACCGCCAGCCTGTTGGCGGCGCTTCCTCTGCCCTCTGCCCTGGCGGTGTTACACCGCCAGGGTTAGAATGTGGGCCTAAATGTGACATGCAGGTGGGGCATAGGCCTGGGAGAATGCTAATATTAATGACAGGAACAATGAACAGGAACCAAGATTACAATGTTCCACTAATAGGAAGTCAGTAACGTCACATTACAACTACCACAACACAGACACACTAATTGTACAATATCTCATTGCAGAGGACGATGGCTCTCCTGGGGATATGCCTGTCCTGGACTTCACTGATGACATGGATGACGAGCTGACAAACATTAGCCTGCAAACTCCCCAAGATGTCCTTTGAACCCTCCAGACCCCACCTTCAGTCGCAAGGAGGAGCACAGAAGTAGCAGCCATCACAGAGGACCCACCCACCACCCCAATAGTATGACCTACCAGCTCCAACCCAGCTGAAGACTCTGAGGACACTGGTACCACCTTTGAGAGGACAGTAGTGGGAGTACAGCGGGAGCTGACCAAGGAGGTGTGGGTGAGGATGCAAAATATGGCAGCCAGCCTTGAGGGGATGCACACATGCATGATGTCATCTGCAGAACAGGCAGCAGCCATGCACGCGCTACCATCCATCCTGCAAGGACTACAACAATGTGAAAGGGAATTCACCACAGCAGTTAAGGAGTTGCCACAACACCTGGCATCCCAAACCTTTCACTGCGTGCACGAACGCAATCATGACCCCCTCAGGGCTGACCTAGCTGCCTACCACAGTGATGTACCTGCTATACTCAAGAACCAGCAGCTCGTCCTTGCTGCAGTAATGCCCATAATAGCCCCACAGTTGACAGCTACCGGGAATTCTGACTCCACATCTTCAAACACTGAAGTTTGTGTTGCCCCTTCAAACCCACCACCACCAGGGGCAGAGGAGACAACACACACATCAGAAGATGAAGATGTGGAACAGATCACCTTCAACCGTAGGAGTACCCGGAGCACCAGTCCATGCCACCTGGGCACTGATTTTCTAGGTCCTGTGCTTGTTAACATGCCAGTCTTGCTACAGTTGGTCACATGCACTGTTCTCCAGCACACTGTTTACTCTGACACTATGCTCTGTTATTGTCTCTCACTACCTCATTGACAATTTATGTTCCTCTGCACTGTATGACACTTCCCCACATCATGTCCAATGACATGTCCCATTGCACTTGTGTTGCATCACAATAGAAGGCGTCACATTAATGGACTCACAATCCTGGACTATGTAATTATTGCACTATTTAAAATTAATAGCACTTACACAACCACTTTGTCTCTGTGCAATGTGACACATCAACTGTGTGGGAGATTAATGATGTATGTCACATGTCAATGTCCATAGAATGTCAATACAACTGTGTTGAGAAAATGTGGGCTGATAACTATGCAGTGGGGTCTGGATTGTATCATCATCTGCTCTTCCTGAGGCTTATTTCTGAAGTGAAATGAAAACAAACAGTATAATGCTGTGTAGGACAGAAAAAAGTCTGCTTCAAGGTATGTAAAAGCTGAAACTCAATGTGGCCAACATTCCCTTCAAGACAATCTTTATGTATGTGACATCTGACTATAAACTTTCAACAGACACATACACATACAGCAAGAATGGATGTGTACAAGTGTATGGACAAATATGTAACCTGGGAGTACAATGTAATAAATGATAGGTGTGATTTCTGTATACAATACTACATAAGATTATACCATCACTAACCTTATCAGGGTTCACATGAACATCAGGCTGCAGGCAGATGTACCACAGTGCCCAAGATTCAAATTCAGGACTCAAACGATGACATATTTAAAAAACACATCCAACCTTCACAACACATTGGGAACCATAGTAACCTTGAGTGGTGGGTGCAATAGATGGCAGATGCATAGAGAAGTAGCTTTGGTGTAGCTGCCAATGTGCCAGCACATTGGGAACTGGTAATAACCATGTCAATAATGGGATTCTGATGCAGGAAGGAACACAAATGCAAATACTAAATTGGCACTGTTCACCCATGCCAAGGCCCTGATCACCAAACATATGACACATACTAAAACTTTATTTCACAGTAATAAAGTATACTAAAACTAGGGGAAACACCTTAACTAACCTAATTCATCCTAACTAAACATTACCCACAACTGGCCCTAACTACCCTAATCTAAACTTACCTATCACATTTAAGTAAACACTTCTAAACATCAACCCCCCATCCCCCTTATATGACGGGACACATGTAGGACAACATATACTAACCTAAACCCATAATATCTTATCCTAAACAAATATATATTTTGGGGGATTTTATTTCTTTTATTTTTTTTATTATTATTCTTTTTTTATACACATAAACCCCAACATCACCACCCACCCACCCACAAAAAAACACATGTAATAATATAACCCCCTCCATCCCCCAACCCACTAATACTAACTAAATGTATTGCTACATGCACTACGTGCAAGGTGAACAGTGGTGCAGGGTAAGGGCAATGAAATATACTATGGCCTCTGCTTCCATTTTACATTGGCTCACGGCTCCATTTTGTCGAGTCTGGTTCTGTGCGTAAAGCACTGTTCTGTGTTTTTCCACAAGCTTCTGCAAGCCGCAGGGTTGGGTGTTTTTCTGCTCAACTTCGCTCCATCTGCCTGGTAGGGAGGGTGCTATTTACATTCCACGAGCTATCAGTTAGGACAAAAGGGGGATGCGCCTGTACTCAAGGAGGAATGCAAGCTTCACCCCGGAGCCCTCTTCTGGGAACCTGGCCTGTTCCGAGGAGACGTCTTGAAGGGTGAACAAGGTACCGCTGATTGCACAATTTGTAAAGGAGGGGGTGTTTTTCTAAAAAAGACTCCTGGCCATTAGTAAATACTATATAGGTCAGGAGCCCTGATGGGCTGGTTTAGGAACTCTCTTCTGGGTTGGACAGAAACGCCAGGAGGACTGATTGTCCCGAAGGAGACTCCCTGTGCCAGTTGATTTGGGTTCCCCGGCTTGGTGTACGGCAGAGGAATGCAGAATCTCTTTTCAGTGAAGCCTTTCAATTTATAAGCATTTAAGCATATTGTGTGTGTGTGTGTGTGTAATATGCACTTATTCTTGCAGTTATTCTCATGTTATTTTTTTCATGATATCCCAGAGTGTTTATATTCTCGCAGTTGTTCTGATGTTATTTTTCATGATATGTTACTGTGGTGAGTTTTGCTATATAAGAACTTGCCCCATAAATAAACTTGATTATTCTACTTACTAACATGTGTGAGAGTGATTGTTTCACATTGTGCCCTAAACTATCCTGAAGTGCATAGTTCTGTTATTCTGAAGAGTGAAGCAACACACTAAACTAACAGCCTACTGTAACCTAACATTAAGCCCCCTAAACCCACTAAAGATAAGAACCAGGAAAGAGGAGAGAGGGGAGGGAATCATGGTTGAGGATCCAAAAGTCACAAATTGGCCCTCTGCAGGATCTTCTTAATACCCTGCAGTCTCCTGCTATTACGGGACACCTCCTGCTGCAGCCTGTCCATCCTGCGCAACATCCGTTGCATGTCACGTCTCATAGACTGAAATTCTGCATCGTCTATCACAGCAGCTGGGGTTGTCTGTGTTCCACTAGTTGATGCCACTGTTGGTGCCATGCTTGGAGGAGGCGGTGCAGGAGCTGCTGTCTGTGGGCCTGGAGCAGATGAGGTTGACGGACGTTCAACAGTGGCTGTCATCCTTTGGGCGACTGTGGTCTGAGTTGTAGTGCTGGTGGTGGTGGCTGTTGTGAGCAGGGCTGGCCCCCTTGGGCAAATGCCCTCCAGACCCCTGTGGCTCTCTCATGGCGATAACGCCGTGCCATACTTCGGAACCCAGACTCCACATCTAGAATGTGGTGGTAATGCATTGCCCGCCTCTGGAATTCCCTGATCTCATGGGCATTCATGTTGGGAGCTGTAAAAATAGAGAAAGCCAAACATTAGTGACATCATTGTGTGATACATATACAGATGATATTGTAACACTTCCTCAAAAATAGCTGAAACAGTCCAAATCACACTACAGATCATAGAATGTCCCTGACGAATGACAGGCAAACACAGCCTACACATCTATTATATAACAGCAAAGCAATGCACAAAAAGGTGTGTACCTACTTAAATGATCTGTGCATCATTGTACTGCTATTAGTCACATAACAAATGCTGCAAGTACTCCACATGTGACAGGCCAACTAATGACTATCTTCTGGATGACAATCAAGGCTCACAAGACCTGTGATTTGTAAATGGAATTGCCTGGACGGTATGCAGTTGATAATCATGAGGGGATATCCTAGGTTGGAACAAATGAATGTTGGAATTACATGTTTGTCTTCTACACTGGGATCCTCACACCTAGGTACACATATTTCATAACCCTAACCCTGTGCCTCTTGGGGGGGGATGGACATGCAACACATACTTTCAAACATCAAGGACAGCCAGGAAGCTTTGGACAGCTCTCCATGGGCTTAGTCAGTCCACCACAGGTAAGGACGACTGCCAACTAGGATTGACTCAAACATTGGGCAATCACATCCACATTTATGTTCCTAATTGCAGACAATTTTCAACATCATTAGATCTCACTGATACCATTCCAAAAACAAGCACATAGATGCAAGTACCCATCTGCGCTTGAGCTGCACGCCCACCTATGACATTTCACTCAAGTGCCACATAAATGGAGCACAACATGTGGAGCTAGATGCTGCTAGGAAGTCAAACATACAGTCCTACATGTTCATTAGTTAACAGGGATGCTCAAGTCTGCGAGTAATACTTCGGAATTACTGGTCTGTGTGAATCAGGGTATGACTTGCTGACTAAATCATGAAACTGGCCACCTCCAAATTAATCAATGCATACATGTAGCAAAAATATCACCCTGTTCACCTGCCCATGCCTATAGCGCAGCACTCGACTCCCCATATATATGACTCTCCACCACAGATTGTCCAACTCAAACATGGAACAAAATGTCAACCTCCTGTCAAGTCACATATCAGATCATGTGCCAGCACATCATACCTTGCAATGAGTCCAACACACAGGAATCAATCACACAACAGCTGCAAACACAACACAGGACAAACATATCAACACTTACTGCATACGTCTGGGTCCGCAAATCGAGCCACTTCACCAATTGTGTAGGGGGCTGGTCCACTTGTAAAACATGGAAGTGTGAAATGTGCCCAATGTCTGCTACCTGTACATAGCATGGATCCACAAGTTACTGTGTGTAACATTTTACATGATAGAGCAGCACATCAGGCATGTAGACACCCCAACAGACATACTACTGCAAACATGCATTGACACTGTCACTCCAGTGAGTGACAGACACACATATGCACACATACACTGGCCTTAACAATCATGTGGTGCCAAACATGATTACTCAATTTTGTGCAGAATTATTTCTATAGGGTACTCCATGTCATCATTTGTTATTATGACAGACATGCAAAGCCATATTCCTGGTGCACTGCAATACCAGTGACTCAGGTATTGTGGCTTGTGCATCAAGGGACAATGTGTTACTGTGTGATGCTCATGTGGGTTGAGTTTAGTTCTGGAATTATTGTGCTTTCAATGGTCCATTATATGTGTGCCTGTGTTGTATGTAGGTTACATATGCCACATTGGCAGTGTACCCAGAGCCGTATATGCCCCCTATGACACCATGATGGCAGGGATCCTGCGTGTTACTTGATGACAATGTTACGCTAAACATGGATTGGCCATTTTTCAAAATCAAAACAACAAAGAAATATATGCTGAGAGTGTCTAATTTGATCATCCGTGACAGAATGAATGGGCACAGGTGTAGTCATTGCACCTGGAATGTGTTAGTCTGGGCCCTGTGTACTTATATCAGGTATTGTAGATCACAGCTTGCCACATTCATTATCTTACATTTGCCAAGTTGGGTGATCAGTGGTTATACAAACAAACTGACACTGTCCCCTAATTGAAACATGGTTTAGCAAATGTCCAACTTCTGAAATCTTGATGACGTAGGTCTCTATTTGTAATCACCTCGGGAATGGCGGCACTCACAGGAATGCTGGCCTGAGGATCTTAGCATACAACCATGTCTCTGATAGCCTTCATACTGAAAAGTTAACAATTGTACATATGCTGCACTAGATCTGCAGGGGTGTACCAAACGTAAACTAGCAAACTATTTCATCACTTTAAATGTATGATGGAAGCAGTCAGTGGTCCCTTGCACAACATCATGCAAATAAATATTTTCTGACCATGCATTCACAAAGTTCAGGGATCCCATGATGACCCATGAACTTCATAAAATTGTTTGGCTATAAAGTGACACAGATGGCAAATGCACCAGCTCTGTACTAGCAATTGTGCCCAAGCCAAATATATTGTTGTGCCATGCTACTCAATGATAGGAATTCTACGCCTTCTCTGAATAGCCACAAGAGGAACCTGTGTACTGCTACTGCAATCTGGTAGAATCTGTGCACAATTACGTTTGGCCATATGAAAGATTATCTGTCCAGACATAAACACAAAGAAACAAGGAACTTAGGGCCAGATGTTATTTTATTTTTTATGTGTAGCATTTGCTTCATTTGTTTACGCTACAGCTATTGAAAGTAGTACAAAAAACATACATTAGCATTCATAATTAATTTAAATGCTGCACAAACGAAGTCGAAATATCAGCCGAAGACGTTAACAGAGGTTAGGAAGATATGTGTACGTAGGGCCATGAATACTGTTCAGACATGTGTTAAAAAATTGGGGGACTACTTTGGTTACTTGCATTAGCATGTGAAATACCTCTCATTACTGGTACACTCACAGGCCCTGAATAATTCTTTTGTTTGTGCCGCATTACCATCATCTATTGACATCAAAGCAGCACTGATTAACAAGATAAAGTTGTCTTATGTAAGTTTGTGCAGCTTTTGCCTCAACAAATGAGGATAATGCGTAGCAAAAATAGTATTGATCAGGGCCACAGTTTGTTCAACTTGCATTCCACATGTCCACAAACATTGCATGCAGCATATCACAAAATCTGCTACTGTCACTGCAGAGCATTTAACTGTACACATTAGTCAAATTTGTACTCACCAACAGGGCCACCAATCACCACACCCAGGTGGTCCAGCAGGTCTTGTTCTCTGGCCACCAGGTCAGCCCAGCGATGTTTCAGTTGGTGGTCGTTGTGCTGGCTGTTGAACAGTCTTTTGAGGTGGAACAGCACCTTTGACCACCTGAGCCTCCTAGCCTCAGTGTGATACCCATGTATCACCCTGCCACCAGCCTCCAACATCAGGGGGAGGAAGTGGCACACCAGCCAAAAAAAAGCCCCCAGCTCTTCCTCACCCATTCTCCCCAGACGTGGCCTTCCCAACATCTCAAAAATAATAGGGATAGGAAAAGGTAAAGAGGGAAATACAGGGAAAGGAGGTATGGAAATGAAACGTAAAGAAACCACAAACTGCCAAACAATACCCCAACTAACAATACCCACTAACACACTCCCAACAGTACAAAGACAATTTTAATTAAAAAAAAATTACAAAAACACACTTACACTGATTTACACAGACACTTACAAAAACAATAGATGACAATGTAAATGGCACACAGGAGACAAAAGCACAATATTGACAGACTCAACTCTCTACACAGCCACCCAGTGTAGAAGAATCGGACTGCAAAGTGAAAGTACACCCACTGCACCATTTCTGTAAACAGGATATCCTATTACATCACTTCCTGTCTCAAATGTGGTGCGTTTTTATTATGATGCGTGAAATTTTATGACACTTACGGGCTTTGCGTCAATATTTTTTACGCATATGCATAAAAATTCCCCCGCATTCAAGGATCAATATCTTTTTTATGGATAACCGATTTCATGGGGTGCAGTGTTGGAATTAACACTAGGGAGCAATCGATGTATAATGGGTGTGAGTGTCTTTTTTTAACGCATATGTGTCATATTTTGAAGCTTATGCGTCTTTTTTTGACACATTTGTGTCAAAATATCTGTCTATGGCTGTGTTTGTGTAATTTTTCATTTTCTTAACATACATGAAGGCTATAACTATACAAAGATATGATGTTATGGTCTGCTGTGTGTGTTCTAGTGTTTGGGCACAAGTGGCAGACCACACTACTGCAGACCATAATACTCATGTTGCTGTGCCTGATTAGCTCTCTTAACTGACCCAGCAGCAACACAAACTTTTGGAATAAAATTGGTATTTCCTAGTTTGAGCAGGTGTTGCATCAATAGAGAATAGCAAGGCTACGCAACTTAAATAATTCACTCATGGACTGTGTGTTTATGTCTGTGAATTGGCTATTTCAATTGTTGTTGTGTCTCTGTGTGAACGTCACAAGAAGTGTTTAGCATAATGTGCTTGTATGCATGTGCTGTAATTGTGGATAACCATCAGATGCCATTCATTGAGGTACATCAGTCATGATATGTGTTTGTCATATCTGTTGCATCTTATGCTGTGTGAACTTCCCTGACTTTGGGGACAAAACATCTCCCATGACAAACTATATACAGGATAGACAGAGTACGGTTGAAATGGCAATGTAAAAAATGAAAGCCATCACATGTTATGAAATGTTGGATACCATTTCAGAGTCACTTGTGTGTATATTATCCATGAGTCAGGCATTTGAACCTGCTAGGTAGGTACAGTGTTTGTGACACAGAGTCCCAAGTCCAATCCAAAAATGTTTTGGTACACCACAGTTTGACTAATGTAAATGTACTATGTTTCTCCTGTGGCTGTGGAAGACCAACAGACCATGCTGCATGTGTTCACATATTTCCAGTGGTTCATTGCACAAAGATGTCCAGTTCAAGTGTGTGGCCATGTGCACCCTGTGTCAGTAATGGCCTCCATGTTGTCATAGTGACGTGCAGGTCTAGTCATGAGTCTGTGGAGCCATTCCCTCAATTAACAGAGTATCATTCAAAGCAGATTAGCCCTAAAGCCAAAGAGCAACTAACGAAACACATGGTGATAGCCTAGCTATGGCACTGCAGAACTTTAACAAGGCTGACGACAGGGCAACCTTGGTGTGCTCAAAAACTTAATGGATGAGTAATAGGTAACAGGCAGCTTTCATCACAGCATGTGTACACAGGGTAGTCTTGAAAATTCCCAGTGCAACAGGGAACATCAGTGCCTCTGTGCTAATTAATCGCACAGAATACATGTCCCAGAACTGATTTCGATGAGTAACATGATTAAAATATACTATTTGAGGATTAATTGTAGACCTACCAGACACAACAACCCATGAGGCAAGAGAGGGCATGGAAAGCAACTATGAGACAAATGTAGCCACAGGGAACCTCTATGTTTAACACAAAGACTGGAACTAGTCTGGCTAACAGGATGCAGGCTCTGTCAGGGACAAACATGAACAAGGCAAACACACAGTGAGCAGACTCAGACTGGGACACGCAGGAACAACACTGTGGGAACTAAAAACAGTTTGTGCTGTGGTCTGCAATGTTACACAATCCCCCAAGGGCTCTGGTGCACAAGTGATTTGTATGCCAATGCACAACAAGGAAATTCTGAAACTGGCAGCTTCTAAGCAGGGCAGGACAGAGTTAAATGACTGGTCTGCATGGTAGTGCTCACAGGTGTGTGCAGCTTCAGTCTCTCACAAGTTGTGGAATTGAGAATCAAGTTCAAAGGGCCAAGTGGAACTTTCACATGGGAAGCAATGGACAGCTGATTACAGCTCTTACCGACTACCAAGCAGTGCATTATTTGATCTGAAGTCCATGCAGACTGATGAACTATGACTGTGGCATGCAATCCTGAAGTGGGAAGCACACAGGAGTCGGATTGGGAGTCTGGTTGTGTGTAGCTGAGGAATCTCAGGGTACAGATATTCCATTTACAGGGCCCCCTAGAAAAGTGTGTGGAGAGACTTAAAACATGGCAGTGGCAGGACTTATTACGTGGGATGGACTGCACAGGGCATGTTTTATGAGCAATGCTTGTCATACTTGGGGCACTCGTGCTATCCATTTTCAGCTTAGATGGACGTTTTGTCACATATGCTCCTTGCAGAGATAGCTGATGTCACATTTACTGCTGTCAAGGGTCTGGTCATACATTCCTGTTACCAATGCAATAGCACATCCACTGCCTCATGTATGAGACACGTTATTTCCTTATGATTGATGGTGTCTTAGTTGTGTGTCATGTTCTCTAATGGACCATGTTGGCAACATGGATGTGTCTCATAGCTGTGGTCCTCTGATATAGCCCTTCACATGTGATGTAGACAGGATATCTGTTATTTACACTGTGTGTGATGTTGTGTGTCCATTCATACCCATCAAATGTGATGTGGCTTTTTCAGAATTCTAACCTGTATTTCTGCAATGCTCCATGAGGCTAAACTCTGATTATGATTCCTAGGGATCATGTGATGCATACAAAATTACCCGGAGCATGATTGAGTGATGAAGGTAAGTGTTTAATGACATATGATAACAAAGTGGTGATGGTGACTATAGTTAGAAGAAGTTTTGTACGATGTGTTGTCTGCGACGCAATCCTGCAGCAGTGTTTGGATGTTCCCCCTCATTTTCACAGACAGCATCTTCCTCTTCCTCCTCTTCAGGCATTTGTGGGTCTTGTTCATAGAGGGGAATGTTCCTCCTTACACAAATGTTGTGCAGGGTGGCACAGGTCAAAATGATCTTGCAGACCATTTCAGGTGAATATAAGAGGCTGCCTCCTGTGATGTCGAGGCACTTGAATCTGGACTTCAGGATGCCAAAAGTCCTCTCAACTATGGTGCGTGTCCTATGAAGTGCCTCATTATAGGCATGCTCTCCTGCTGTGCTTGGGTTGACAAATGGGGTCATGATCCATGGCTGGATCCAGTAACCCTGATCAGCTGACAGAGAAATTGAGGGTAAATATTTGGTTGTTGGTTGCACCTGGATTATCACTTTGCATGGCAGTTGTTATCTTGTGTCGACTGTGACTCATCTGTGTTTGTTTTATTGTGTGGGATCCTAGGCTTCTAAGATGTTCTTTCTGCATTGGGTCGTTAAACTATCAAAACTGGTGTTTGGCTGATTGACCTGATATCAGCGATATATTTGTAAACTTGCAATTAATTGTACTTCTCCCATGCATTATGTCATGTGAAAGAAGTGTCCATGTGCCTTCACTGGAGGTGACATGATACTTCCACACACAATCAATTCCACTGTGGTGGTAACACGGTTGCACGAAATGGGCTGAACATCCCATTCAATTCGACATATGTAATTGCATGTGAAATACAACAGTGATGCCCTATGATTTGGCTGGGTGACAATGTACAACACATCTCCATAAGCTGGCAGCGCGGAAGTGTTCACTATTGCAATGCACAATTATTCCATGTGTGACAAGTTCTATGCAAAGCCATTTTTGTGCCCTCATTGAGTTGGCTCATGTGCAAACGTGTACCTACACTACTGAACCTGCTCCAAGTAAGCTGGCTAACTTGGTTGTGGGGATGAAGGTTTTAGTGTCAGGAGGTCCATGTGCCTGTACATCTGTTATGTATATGTGGAATTGTTTCAATCTGTATGTGTAGCAGTGTGCACTTTGCATTAGTGTCACATCCACATGTTTTCACGGCACAGTCCACTTCCTTATTGCTAGCTGGCAATGTCACCCCAGGAGTGATGTGAGATGTTGGTACTGCGTCAGTGATACCATGTCACCTTCATTAGAGTCAGCATCATCGTGCTATGTGTGTCATGGTGTTTGACTTGCAGCGCAACACATTATACACCTCTTACACAGTACATATTGCTTGGAAGGGTGTGTGATTGAGTGTTATTGAGGTGATATTGGAAGATTCATCTTCAAAGATGTACTGCCAGTTAAGGCCATGTCATTGTCACTGTGTGGTTTTCAATTGGTCCCTTGTGGCTCTTGAGTGGCACCTGTTGTTATTTGCATCTGTTATTTTTCATAGGTGTGTATCCCATTGGGTCAGGATATCAAACATGACTACCAGTGTCACAACCTCAGTGTCTTCCTGCACACGTGTCAATGTAGTGGTGTATGTGTTGTGTGTCCTACAGGGTTGCTGTGCTGTGTGTATATTACAAAGTTTCTTTACTTACCAACAAGTACGCCATTGCCATATCGTCCATCCTGGAAGTGCTGATTGATGGTGTTGTGTCAGAAGATGAATGAATCATGTACACTCCCAGGATACTTTGCCACGGTGTTGCTGATCAATCCCCAGTGATCCACAATGGCCTGCACATTGATGGAGTGTGTGTACTTCCTGTTGCGGAATAGATGCTCCGTTGCAGCAGGTGGCACAATCCGGACATGTGTGCAGTCAATGGCACAAAGCACGTGCAGGAAGCCATTGATTTGATAGAAGCCCTGTTTTGTCTCCTGCTGCTTCTGCTGTGTGTTGGGGAAGCTGATGTGGTGGGGTGTGAGGGAGATGATGGCATCGAGTACCTTGGGAAAGAAGGGAGAAAATGTTGGCTGTGAGATCCCGGCAACCAGGGCCCCAGTGGTTTGAAATGAGCCACTTCCCAACATGTGCAGGACAGCTAGCAGCTTGGTCTCTGGTGGAATGATGTGGGTGTCTGCAAGCTGGGTGCCAACTGTGGCTCAATGTGGCGCAGCAGCTGCTGTATGGCTTGCCAGTTTAGTCTGTGCCTCTGGATGATGTCATGTTCCCTGAGGCCCTGAAGGGTTGTCCTGGTCCTGAATAGCCTCTCCTGTCTTCGGCGTTGACTTTGGGGTCCCTGTTGGTGTGGTGGAAGATGCTGCTATTGCTCCTGTGCTCTGCGTCTCCGTGCATGCTGGATGAATAGCACCTCCATGTCTTCCTTTTTGAGCTCTGATGTTGCTTCTGTGGGTTCTCCTTAAGTACTGGTATGTTTGCCCCATTTTAACGCCTGCCCTGACCCAGGAATTACATTTTGACGCAAATCGGGATTTGTGCCATTTTCCGGCTCAGCCTCCCAGCCGTGCGGCATTTTTGCGCGGTTGGATAAATATGGCACATGGGTGTTTAAGTAATTTTTTGGACGGGAGCGCCTACCTTGAATCTCATTAACGCAAGGCGGTTTCACGAATCCAGAAAATGACGCACACTGGGATATTTTGACGTTTGAGGGTTCTAGCGCCAAAGTATAAATATGGTGTTAGCTTTGCGCCAAATTCGCGTTAAAAAAAATGACACAGATCCGGCGCAAACAGAGTATAAATATGTGCCTAGGCGTGGCAAGCCTTATGTATTGTCATTTCAAAAATGATGGTTTTTACAAGGATTGTGGCATGATGCTTCCAAACCTAAATGAAGTTAATCTTTTTTCTTTGATGTCTTATCCCATTTAGATCATATATAGGGAGGCGCTGACAAATGATGGATGCACCACAATTCATTTGTTCCCTTTTTTTTCACTGCATTCATCTCCCACTTGCTACCAATTTTATCGCTGAAATTTCTTTCATTCTTTTTTACTTGACATCTTATCTCTAGCAAAACAAATATGTGGCTCTTTTCTCCGCTCTGATTCAAAGATGGTTTTGGGCCTATCTTATTTATGTTGATTTACTTCCCACCTTTAATCAACTACTATCAAGATTGCCAAGGAGGGATTTTCTTCCCTCTTTGGCTTTTTCTTCCCTACTTGGATTGCTTTAAGAAAACACTTAGGGGCATATTTATACTCCGTTTGCGCCGAATTAGCGTCGTTTTTTTCGACGCAAATTCGGCGCAAAACTAACGCCATATTTATACTTTGGCGTTAGACGCGTCTAGCGCCAAAGTATGGGCAAATAGCGTCATTTTTTTGCGTGAACGCCTTCCTTGCGTTAATGAGATGCAAGGAAGGCGTTCCCGTCTAAAAAAATGACGGCAACGCAAATGCGTCGTATTTATACTCCCGGGCAAAAATCACGCCCGGGAGTGGTCGGGTCAAAAAACCCTGCATTTGCGCCACTTTTTAACGCCTGGGTCAGGGTAGGCGTTAAGGGGCCTGTGGGCTCAAAATGAGCCAACAGGTGCCCTCCCATGCCCCCAGGGACCTCCCCTGCCACCCTTGCCCACCCCAGGAGGACCCCCAAGGATGGAGGGACCCACCCCAGGGACATTCAGGTAAGTTCAGGTAAGTAAATTTTTTTTATTTTTTTTATTTTTTTGGGTGGCATAGGGAGGCCTTATTTGTGCCCCCCTACATGCCACTATGCCCAATGACCATGCCCAGGGGACATAAGTCCCCTGGGCATGGCCATTGGGCAAGGGGGCATGACTCCTGTCTTTACTAAGACAGGAGTCATTTAAATGGCGTCTGGGCGTCTAAAAAAATGGCGCAAATCGGGTTGAGGCGATTTTTTTGCCTCAACCTGACTTGCCCCATTTTAAGACGCCCTAACGCCATTTTCCCCCTACGCCGGCGCTGCCTGGTCTACGTGGTTTTTTTCCACGCACACCAGGCAGCGCCGGTCTGCTAGCGCCGGCTAACGCCATTCCATAAATACGGCGCCCGCATGGCGCTTCAGAATGGCGTTAGACGGCGCTAAATTTTTTGACGCTAAACTGCGTTAGCGCAGTTTAGCGTCAAAAAGTATAAATATGGGCCTTAATACCTTTCACATGTACATTAAGTGCACGGTGGCACCATAACTACTGGAAGTATTAGCCCCTTTGTTTTAGCAATTAAGAAAGAGGCCTTTCACACCTTCACATCCCACAATTCTTGATAAATCCTTAGATTTAGGCCACAATTAGAGGTTTAGGGCTAATCTGCAGAGATTAAATTATTTATACAGCTCATTTGCTTCTTCCTAAATCTGACAATATTTCACCTTTCACATGAACTGATTGTCATACAGTTCCTATAAATTAAATTGTATTATGTATGAGGTCAACAAACATTTCAGGACTTAGTGGCTTAGGGCTTGATTTAGAACTCGGCGAATGGGTCACTCCTTCACAATGGTGACGGATATCCCGTCCATCAACATTTAAATACTGTTGAATATAATGGGATTTAGATTTTAGTGTACAGGCTATCAGTCACCGTTGTGACGGAGTAACCCATCTTCCAAGTTCTAAATCAGGCCCTTAGTCAGTCTATACCATCAGGAAATCTCGACACAACTCCTAGCTAGGTCACAGTGCCACATCTGATCTCTTTTAGAGTACCAGATGGTATTAGCAACTTTGAACATGACTTCTTGGTTTCCAAAGGAAATTGTGGAAACAGATCTATCCTTCCGTGTCCCTTTGCATGCCCAAGATGAGTCACAAGAAGGATATAAAAATGTATTTTCAAACATTCTGAAAACAATTGTCTTCTAGTTTAGAAAGCATGAGCTGTGATTATTAGTCAGATGAAACAAAGCATGGTAACCAGCATTATAGGAATGGTAAAAAATGATAAACAATTTAACCATGATCATGCTACTGTGTTAGTACACTACTATCTGCTACCCCCTACACTATTGAGAGCATAGTAGGTGTACCCTATGCCCGATCAATTGGGACAGCCTAATCCCCCAAACCTAGGTAAGATGTACTGGGAAGCGAAGAATCCGGTCTGGTGTAGTGCAGGGTATCGTTCTTCACTGGATGGAGGTCAGCTGGGCTGCATTTCGGTCACAGTGCACCATGTTCCAGGATAATCCCAGCAGAACTGTTCCTCTGCTGAATGTAGCTCAGAGCCACTTTATGCAATGAAAGTGCTGTTCATATACCACTGTGTCAGAGATGTAGACCAGATGCATTGATTTGTCTACAATTTTGGAGATGAAAGTGGATTGTCAATGGACGAATATGTAGATCCATATCCATAGATTGAAATAATTGCATATCCAGACAGAAGCCTAGTGCACACTCTAGAGGGCACAACAGACAGCAGAACACAGGCTTTACACATTTTAACCACATAGGTCTAAAGGGCAAGAACAGTTCATTTTTTTTAGCTCCTGGGACAAAGACCATAAGGCAATTTCCCTTACCATGTGTGTGGGTGGAAATAACACTTTATTACAGCAGGTCATCATCCTGGAAAGCAGCACCACACGTGAGACCCCTGGTTTCATCCAGCAACAACCTTGGTTATTTAAGACTAAATAACTCCTGTTAGACTTTTCATCCTTGGAGTGGTCTCCCTTAATATTTTTCCTCTGTTTCGTAGGATGTTGATGTGTGCTGGACTCTGTTTTTGCTGCTTTTGTTACTCTGGGCACTTTACCACTGCTAACCTGCACTAGAGGTGCCCAGGGCCTATAAATCAAATGCTACTAGTGGGCCTGCAGCACTGGATGTGCCACCCACACGAGTAGCTCTGTAATCATGTCTCAGACCTGCCACTGCAGTGTCTTTGTGTGCAGTTTTAACTGTAAATTCGACTTGCCAAGTGTACCCACTTGCCAGGCCTAAACCTTCCCTTTTCATACTGCATCCACAAGGGAGGCCCTAGGAGGCCCAAGTGCAGGGTGCAGTGTATGGTTAAGGTAGGAGATATGGTAATGTTTTTATATGTCCTGACAGTGAAATTCATTTTTTACTTTTACAAGGCCTGTCCCTCTCATAGGTTAACATGAGGGCTACCTTTAAATATGATTAAAGTGTAGTTTCTCTTTGGGAGCGGATAGACATGTGGAATTTGGGGTCTCTGAGTTCACAATTTAAAAATACATATTTTAGTAAAGTTGATTTTAAGATTGTGTGTTTGGAAATGCCACTTTTAAAAAGTGAGCATTTTCTTGCTTAAACCATTTCTGTGGCTCTGCATGTTTGTGGGTTCCCTGTCTGGGTCAGTTTGACAGTTAGGCTTCTTGCACCTGTCACTAGACAGTGACACAAAGGGAGCTGGGGTGTAGCCTGCATATCCTGATGAGCCATCTGTGCTAGGAGGGAGGGGAGGAGTGGTCACTTACACCTGAAAGTGCTGTGCCTGCCCTCACACAATAAAGTTTCCATCCCCCTGGGGAGTGTCTGGGGACTGGCCTGGGCAAGGCAGGATTTCACATTCAAGAGAGACTTTGCTTTGAAGTAGGCCTACTTCAAAGGAGAAAATGGGTATAAGAAGGGCACCCAAAACCACAGAATTTAGAACACTTCTGTAAACCAAGAGGAACCTCTGCCTGGAGAAGAGCTGAAGAGCTGAGGAAGAAGAGCTGCCCTGCCTGTGACTGTGCTTTGTGGAGCTATCCTGCAGTTGCTGCCTCTGCCTCTGCTAGAGGACAAATACTGGACTTTGTGTTGCCTTCCTTCTTGTGAAGATCTCCAAAGGCTTGATTTAGAGTTTGCCTCCTGTTATTTAAAGTCTCAGGGACAGAAAAGACTTCTCTCTGCCAGCACCTGAAGTCTCCGGAGAGACTCCTATTCTGCCAAGTGGTGCCCATCCAGTTCCTGGGACCCTGAAGGAAGAAGCTGGCAGCCCAAGAGTAAGAAATCCGCGTACAGAATGCCGTGCGGGGAAAAGAGCGATGCAACTCCGATCTGTGGCTGAAAAAACGACGTGCCGCCGGCTTCGTGGCTCAAAATCGCTGCTCGCTTGCAACACGACCCGAAGATCGATGCCCGGGGCTGGAGAAACGATGACAGCATCGCTGACAGAGGCTGATGAGATAGCAACCAGCACTGCATGGTTTTCAGATCATTGTGTGGCTGGATTTCCGACGCAAACACCGCTGGGTGTGTAAAAACAACGCAAGGCCTGCCCAGACCCGAGAGTGTTAACTGGATCGACGCATCACTATCCTACAGAGAGAGGAAATGACATACGCCAACCTGACTGAAGGAGAAACAACACAAGGTCTCGCTCGTGAGTGATATCAACACATCACAAGCCCTTTTTGATGCACACTCGCCCGTGCAGGGTTATGTTTGACACACCCAAGGTGCATTTTCACGATAACAGTTTTAGTGTGTGTTTAAAATTACATGAAGACTCTTTTTGCATTTTTAGTGATAACTTGACTTGTGTATTGTGGATTTTTTGTCGTTTTGGTCTTGTTTTGTTTAGATAAATTGCCTCTATTTTTTCTAAACCTGTGTTGTGTCATTTTGAAGTGTTTTCATTAAGTTACTGTGTGTTGGTACAAAACCTTTACACCTAGCACTCTGAAGTTAAGCCTGCCTGCTCATGCCAAGCTACCAAGAGGGTAAGGGGGGGTTAGCTGAGGGTGATTCTCTTTTACCCTGACTAGAGTAAGGGTTCTTGCTTGGACAGGGGTAACCTGACTGCCAACCAAAGACCCCATTTCTATCAACTCCCATTTGAGAATAATCGGAACACTGGCTGAATAAAGGAGATTGGAACACCCTTCAGATAACACATCAATTGACCATTGATGCATTATACGCTCCATGTAGCGCCACTTCTTTGCAAACTAAGGAATGGCTGAAAGAAGGCAGAGCAAAGCCCAGAACTCATGAACAAAACTCTCCCCCATAGCTTCATATCTGCCAGCTTGGAAATGTTTCAGAAAAGATGTAAACTGAAATGAAGAATTTGGTAACGATATAAAGCCCTGGATCAACCACACAGCAGATGGTGTTTCAGCTGCCAAAATTGGCCATTTTTGTAAAAGTCCTCTGTTCAACATAGTATAAGTAGCATTCTTTTGCACCATCAGTCTCTGTATTTGTGTTAAAGAATATGTCAAAAACAACTCTGTTGTGTTTGATTTTAAAACCTGCAATGTCCAACTCTGTTGTATAATCAATCTTCATTTACTCTAACCATGCAGTAAGGGAGACATGTCATTCTCTATGATGTTGAAAGCAGAAGGAACAATATTATTCAAAGAATCAATGTGAGTTGACAATCTAGTCATGCCATTATCCACAACAGTCAATGCTTTTTTTTTTTTACAAATTGTCCCTGTCAAATTGCCTTAATCATTCAGTAGTGTCTTGCTGAGAACATTTCCAAAACTCATTATAAATGGAGTATAGGAAGAGTTTTGAACATGGTGATCTAGGACCTATGAAATCAATTAAATCCATGTCATCAGAGTGGAGGGATAAATGTTCCTTAACGGCAGCTAATGTGAGGTGTTGTAACCATTGCCGGCATTACGTCCCTGTGGTATAGGTGGTAACTACTCCTAAATGTTTTGACTGCAAACAGAGGGAATCCGATTTGCTTGCTTTAAACCCCATGGAGGAGTTTAAAAATTGTGCATGACAGCCATTAGTGTTGATTGGTTATATTAACCACCCATCTGGACCTGAAATTGAAGAACTGTATGTACCATTCTGAATTAAGTTGTTTAGTTGTTCTGTAAAATTGGCAAAGAGCTGTCAATTGTCAAAACGTGCAATGGAGGGAATACTAGGTATGTTCATTTGTGCAATTTTAGCCAGACTGATGCAATTTGTTTGTTGCATTGTTTTGTTCAAAAAAGTCATTTTTCAAGGGATGAGACAAGCTCTAAAGAAAGCATCAGTGCCCTGGACTTGATTTCAAATCAGTCTTTTCTTTCCAATACTCATAGACATGTATGGTATACTGGGAGATACATGAGTTAGAATAAATTAATTTAGTTTCACTCAGCATATTTGTCTCTGCTGGAGAAGAGGTAAGTCTATAAAAATAAGAACTCAGGACTAAAGAATTGTGTCCTGAAAATTATGCAAACATTCACAAATTTGTTTTTGAACTACTCAGGGTGGTGTCCCATTGTGTGTAATTAAAACTGCACATTGAGAACTAGCTCTATGCAAATAATGATGAGCATAATGTTGATAGCAAAACATGTATTAATTATTAGGAATATTTAAAAACAAATCTTCTGTTTCAAATACAGTATAACTTCCTAATTTAGAAAATATGCCCCTTACGGTTTCCACATTACAATCATCAGAGATGGCACTAGGAGTTATTATTTCATCCATAGCAGTTTTAAACACTTAAGGAATATGGAATGTTTTTGTAGGGCCACAGATATCAAATGTGACCTACACAATTGCATCAGAGACCGAAAATGCAGAAATGTTTACTAGGTACAGGTCTCTTTGCATCCTGTCTGAAGAAGAATGAGGTGTTAGCACCTTGAATACCAGTTCAGGAGCATGAGTTCAAGAAGGTAATGTCCATTCAAAATCAGGAAGTAACAAATCCAATCCAAATGAGAAGGAAAAACAGTGAAATAGAAATTCAAATATAGGACCATGACAGAATTACATAAGTCTGTTTCAGACAAAAAAGAATTGCATGTACTCCATACAGTGAAGTGTTTGAAGAATTTAAAGAAATATCAATAATGTCAGCAAATTAGCCTGAGGCAGTCTGTGCAATAACCTGGACTCCGTGTGGTACGAGAGAACTTGTGGGCTCTTCCAAAGGTGGTTGGTAATAAACAACTTTATTTTTAGAAGCAGCAGTTGTAAACTGTAGACTCATATCTGGAGTGGGTTCTGTGCTAGCAGAAGCAACACAAACAAGTGGAAGTTCAGCATCCTAAGTCCCCAGCTGAGGAGAAGCAATATTGGTATTAATTAATGCTTGTAGAGGGATTTTTGCAGTGTAGTGAGAGAAAGCAGAGAACTACCCAGGAGCCCTTGTCACCTACTGTGTAGGATTGGCTAAAATGTGTAGCTTAATCAGATTAATCAAAGCAAATTGTTTGTTTCATCAACCAGCAAGAAGAGGCAAAATCACATTCCTGGTACTTTGAATGCCAATGACTGGTACCAGTACTTGGTACGATGGGACAAACTCCTTCCAGTCCATAAACGTCTCTTGAAATAGATCCCCAACTTTAGAAATCTAGCCAAAAGATGCTGTTTAGTCCTTCATGTCATCAGTAGTGGCAGAACATTTGGAAATTTCATTTGAGCGCTCATCTTTGGAAGTCATTAAATTTCTGTAAGACACAAAACATTCCTTGATGTCAAAAGGTGTCTCTGCCACCACTGGGCCAGGTTTATCAAGATCTGAAACATGAGACTGGACCATAACCACCACCTCACAGAGGTTCTAGCTTCCAAAACATCTTCTACGCAGATTATTTCAAGTGCTCTGCACTCAATACAGATGATGGATCCTACTACAATGGAAGCCTAATATTCTAGCTGTTGAGGACTGCTTTAAGTCACAGTTCTTCCTTTCCACTGTTGTGTAGCCATTTTAGTTATATCTCCATACATGTTAGTTTGACATACTAGGCCACTGTGCACTTTGCCCTAGATATATTTTATTCGGCTTTGTATTGTTATTTGTACAATAACCAGTTTTACGGTCTTGTTTTATTTTCATCTATCTAACTGTTTTTGCTTAGCCCAGCACTGTGTTCTCAAACAAGACATTCTTGATCACTTTGTGCTTCAGTCAAGACTACAGTTTGGTACATTGCCTGTGAACGTGGTAGAAGTTTAGTCTCCAACATTCGTAGAAAATATACAGCCTTACGTAGGGACATTTTCTTAGTATATCAGCTGTGTTGTTATAAAAACACTTCCTAGCCCCATTACATGCTAAGAGGGGGATTCCAGCCAGGGAACCACGACTGTATGCTGATTGCTGAATGCTTCGCTGCAGATGCTAATGCAGACTACAGGCCTTTGCTAAGGTATGAGGGTTGATGTCCTCCCGGGGGAACCTGAAAGGCAGAATTAGAGCTTAACATGTTGTGCTCAGATTATGACTTCTATAGTAAATAGTCCATAAATCCTAGTGATCATATGATAGCGTTATTCTTATGCTTCACTCTCCTCGTCACCATTTTAATATTGTCATGTTGTGTCGTCCTGGTTATTGCAGCTCACGCTTTGCTATAAAAAATGCAGTTGTTTTATTAAACCAGTTATTAAAACTTATACTGCTTCTTTTGTCATTTATATATGAGACTGAATTGTGAATGAGAGAACTGGATGCGACCTGAGTGACCACGACTTCCCTGAGAAGCCTAATATGTCATGCGCTCGGCTACCCAATCATCCCTATCCTCTGGTAGAGATGAGGCACTGCTAGTTAGCCAGAGCAAAACCCACAGTGGACCAGACTCAGTCTCAAACACCGTGGACGATCTTGCTGCTCAAAATCCAGTAGTCTCATTAGAATAATGAGAGCCTACATGACACCACTATCAGGTTTCCCTCGGGATGATAAGGAGAGGAATAGTGCACAGCAACACACAGGGTTCCCATTGTATTCTGGTAAGCCTTAGAGGCAAACGCTGGTCCCTAGTCTGAGTGGAATGCTGCTATTACATATTTCTTGATAAAGACTTGCAAATCAATAACAACAGTTCAAGCATTAGCCAGTCATTGTGGCCACACCCATAGAAATCTAGAACGTGAATCTAAAACCAGTAGAGTAAATGTAAATGCACCATCCATGTTCAGAGGTCCTCAGTATTCCAAAAGCACACATTGTAGAGGTTTACTGGAAACTAAGGCCCAGTTTTAATATAAGTGGCACTTCATGTCATGAATCAGCACTTGTCTTTCGGCCCGTTGCACCCCACTAACACCACCATGTGTGCGCCATATTTAACATGCGGTGCACCATAGGGCAGGTTAGGGAGAATAGCGTCATCATTTTTGATGCTATTCTTGTGCTCTGCAGGATTAGCTCCAAAAAAATTGGCGCTGATGCTGCAAAGTACATGGAGGCCCATTATAAATAATGCTGTGCCTCCTTTGAACAGCTACTCTGTGCAGGCATTAAAAATGCAGCTACAAATGGTGCAGTGGAATCTAATAGATTCCACTGTGCCATTTATGTGGGCTCCCTTGAATACATTATGCCTGGCGCAGGCATAAAGTGGCGTAAGGGTTTGTAAAGTGGCGCAATGTGTGCTTTGCACCACTCTGTAAATATGGCGCAGAGTTTTTACCATACTCTGGCCACATTAGCTGCAAAAATAATGACGCTGATATGGTGCAAGGCCATCTTAAATTTGGACCTAAGAGTAGTATCTCTGGTGGGCAACCAGCAGTGGAACATTTAATTTGCTGTCAAATTTCACAACCGAGGATGTATTTTTTTGTCTGCTTGTACAGACCATGCCACCAACAGTGATTTTGTAGCAAGGAAAGTCCAGCCCCCACATCACCATGGCAGACACCAATCCCTTAGATTGGTAATAATTAATTCTAGCCTACATTAATAATTAATTCTAGCCTGCGGTCCTGTTTGGATATCACCTGATCACCTACCTGGGAAATGTAAGGAAAAGGAATGTTTTTGACACTCAAGAGATAGGAATATTTTCCTGGATATTTTTTAGGTGAAGGAGTGCTACTGTGCTGATCTTCATCCTGGTACCAAACATGCCTGGGTGATTACCACTATCCGCATTTGGATGCCATTGCTGAGGGACAGACCTAGCGGCATTCTCTGTACCTTGCCAAAGTTGAAGTAGAGAGCCGCCATGGGTAGCAGCCACTGGGGACTACATGGCCCAAAATCCCCTCCTAGAACTTAATCTGGAGCTAATTAGTATTATATAAGCATGCTACAGTCCCACTCCCTGGGACGCACATGGGATGCATTTGGGTAAAGCCTGTGCCACGTGTGGGCCCATCTGCGTCCATCAGAGCCCGGCTAAACTACCTTTGCCTAGACACTGAAAGTTATCAGTACTATATGCAATCAATGCGACTGCCTATTTATTAATCTGGTTATAGCTATATTGCAGTATTGGACAGGGGTGTATAACGTCTTCTATCTTATTTTCCACACTGAGGTTTTTTATTGTGTTTGACTGAAACAGGTGGGGAGTTCTCAGCATACTTCATCTGTCACATTGCATCTCTTTTATAGTCATTACCCAATCATACGGCAATCCTTAACTAATCTGCTACTAAATTAATATCCTAGTTTTAAACAGAGATTGTGAGTCTCCAGTGGGGGCTCTCTTATTTTTCACCTATATAGTAATGTGCAAACCGACTGCATCCAATATAGTACCGAGCTAAAGGCCTGAAGAGTTCCAGCAAGCCCAACAATTGCGTGCTCAAAGAGACTGATCTCCTAATTGAGGGGGTTGAGTCATTAATCTGCCCTAACTCATCATGACAAGGGGAACACAGGGAAAACTCACAAAGCAAAGCTGCTGTGGAGGCCCATGACAACCTGGGTGCTATTCCCAAGAAAAAAACATACTCAGGTACCCAAAGTGACAGATGGGATTAAACCCAAGGACAAGAAAGATGCACAGTCTATAGTTAGTTACTTCAAAGAGCAGCCTAAAAATGCACAAACTCATCAAACAACTTACCCCTTGATTCATCTGGTCCAGATCAAATAAGTACATTAACCTTGCAATAACCGGTTACACAGTCATTCTATTCTTTGCAGTAATCGTTTTCTCCCTCTAGTTGAGCAGACACAGACTCCCTTGACATCTATGGCGTGTGGTGGCCTCAATCCAATAGATTTCCAACACCAGCCCTTTGGGTGATATAGTTTACCTAACACATTGGATTGCTGAAATTAGAATAGGGGGGGGGGATAACAACAGTTGTTGCATGCCTCTTTACAGTAGTAAATCAACTAAGTCGAACACTAATCATACTACTAGTAAGGGTAGGTGTACCACACACACTCAAGGTGAACCGTTTTTGAGTGGGGAATGCAGGATTCAAAAGCCTGGAAGAACATCCTCGATAAAAGAGCTTGTTTGGGTGACCAAATCTTTAGTGCTATCAGAGGGGAATGCGGGGTGAGGAACTAAGAACAAGGACCAGCAAGTGAAAACTACTAGACCCAGGCATCACGTGCCAGACCATAGAGTGGAGCTTGGACTTAACATGTATTCCCTAACATTTGTGGAACATTCTAACCCCAGATAGGTATACCAGCCCAAATCATAGTCACTCAATATTCCCAGTAAATGTCCCCAAATTCATGCAATCTAGGCACAAGGAAGAGGAGGATGTATTGATAAAGAAATTTATAAATTGGATCCAACAGGTGGGAGGCTCTCAATCACTGGTAAGGGAGGAAAATCTAGAAGCTGCAAGACACACACAAACCGGTATAAACTTTGATTTTATTGAGCTAATCCTTCCAAGCCGAGAGCTAGTTGACAATCTAGTGGCATTTAGGGTGCGGGCATCTTCCCTGTTTAAGACCTATATTCTATCTAAATGCAAGTGTCTTCAGCCTAACTACTCCTCTAACCGGGGCACTCCTTGTACTTATCCCTTGAGAGAATGCCCTACTAGGACTGTTGATTGACTGCTATTGTTTTGCAATAACTATTCTATTTCTGATGAGCCACAACATTTGGATAACTGAGGACAGCATATGACTGACCATCCTCTGCATGTCATTAGTACCCCACGAGTTGACCAGCCACTAGCTGTTTTCGGTGGTCAGCTGGAAGTCTCCACACCTTCAGGCCGCACACTTTCTTTACTTCTACTAATGATAGCTTAAATCACGAGGTTATGATGATTATTACTTACCATTTACTATTGATCAGACTACTGACATGGTATCCATTTTTTTCTGGAATGTGGCTGACTGAAAACCTGAAACAACTTCATTGAGCTCTATGATATTTACCTGTTCCAGGAAACTTGGTGTATGGAACCAATCCTTCAAACAGGCTACATATTTTTCAATTCCTGTTTCTCATGGCTCTCCTGAGAGCCCATTAGGAGGGCTAGTAATATGGATTAGACAAGCCCTGGATTGCAAAATACAAGAAAACAGTGACTGCTCTGATATTTTAGCAATTCGTCTAGCGACAGACATAACAAGTCAGATTGATATTTATAATATTTATACCAGAGAGGTCAAGGGGGCCCTGGGGTCACAAGCTGTTGCAACTCTAGAGAAGCATAAGGGAGAACATGGTAACAACTCACGATTGATAATAGCAGGGGATTTCAGTACCACATTTGAGCCCCCAGATAATGATGATGCTTCTCTGGTGGAGGGGGAAGATGAAGCTTGGGGCATGTCCCAGTTAGATTTGTCACTTAGACAACGATGGACTGAGGCTGCTTTGCAGCTAAAGGCACTCTCATTGGAGTTTGAGCTAAGAGCAGAACATGTGAGATCTAAATCAGAAGGGGGGGGTCTAGCACTTAAAATAACTTGTCTCACTCCAGTTGCATAGACTACATATTAATTGACATACAACTACGGCTTTTATCAAGGATATGACTGTAACAAGCAGGATTGAGAGTGACCATAATCTGCTGTGCCTTAGTATGGAATCTCTCTGTCCTAAGTTAGAAAATACACCTTACACCGCAGTAATACCAGAGTCATATAACCTACAAACAACATGTGTCAAATAGAATGGTCTCAGGTAGCAGAGCCCCCTGTCTTCCTGACTGTAATAAATGAAGATTTACAAGTCTGCTTAGCAGAGATGACTGAATGTATGTCTGGACCAAATGGTAATAAGACAATTACTGACATTCATAATAGTTTTTATTTAAAGAAATCTTATGCTAATTTACCATTTGGAAACCCTTCTTACAGAAACAGCTTTCTAGAGCCAGCACTTGGTTCAATAAGGAGTGCAGGCGACTATGCAGGCAGTTGGCTAAGATGGCACTTAGATCAAAGGACATCCTTGCGATTCATCTAGCAATGAAGCTCTACAAAATAGTGCAGTTACAAGCAAAAAAGGAATAGGGTGAGGGAAGGTGGCAGGACCTGAAATTGGCCTCTTCCACCAAAGACCTAGTAAAATGGGGAAGGGATGGCTGTGCACCTACTCCCCATAATCATATTGATTCCTCTGCCTGGGTCAACTACTTTACTGACCTATACTCCCCAAACCATTCTCCTACTACAATGGATGAAGAGTCAGGTCCCTTCTGTGTAGACAATCTTCCTGCCTCACCGACCCTCATCTTTGAGCTAACTAACGTCTCCTTTGCAGCAGTTAGTGGTAGAGGGCCAGAACCTGAGGCATACCGGCAGATATATTCCTACAGGACAGGCCTAACTGGTCTAGGTATATTCTTATTCAGGAAAACACCATTGTATGTGGGGCCCCTGTACCAAACTCCTTGAAGGGTGCCAAAGTTATTCCAGTGCACGAACACAGTGACAAATCATTGCTTTCAAACCATAGTTTGATTGTGCTAAAAAAGATTTTCATTGTCTTGGGCAACATACAGGAGTGGATCAGTGATAATTATGTTTTGTCATCTTTCCAGGCCACAATCCATAAGAAAAGAAGTCAAATGGATCAGGTTTCTCATCTCTTCCTCTTATAATGGAGGACAATGGTGATTGGCAGAGGCAGTATGTATGTTGCTTTCATCGATTTTAAATCAGCTACTGCACTAAGTAGTGACAGCAATCATAATGTTATCATCCACACTTGTGTGAGAATGAGTAATTGCTGCTACACAGCAGTCTAGAACACTGATCTGGCACATTTGTTGGCCAGTAAATTCCCAGCAACATGTGTTCCAACACATTGATGACTCAAAATGTAGATAACATGAGCCCGTAGCAAGCAATCCTTAATATGTGCCACTTTTCCCCAAAGGAAAAATCCCATTAGGCTTGTCTGACTGTTTTCTGTGTATGAAATACTCCATCTTTCATGAGATCACGTACTGCAGCGCATACTGCTGAATATTGTTCTTTAGTTCCAATTCAGGGGTGACCTGAACCATCAGTATAAATTATAAAATCACACTGATCAAGAGGCAAAATGTCACTAGCTACAGGGCATTCTTGTTCATACTGAAGGAATTCTTGAGTCTGCAAAGTGATGTCAAAACATCATGAACATCAGTAGCTGTTAAGGAGGTGGCCCACTGTATCCATCTTGGATGTAAGGTTTTCATGTTAGGAATGCTTGCCTTAATGACACCCACGTAGGCCGAAATGGCGGTTACAACAATTATGTGTTTCCCCTGAGCCAATGGTATTTCCTTTATAACAGCTGTATGATCTGCAGCTCAGATTTTCTCAGTAGTCAATGCAAATCACATTTCAGCATAGGAATATAAATGTGATTTATAAGCAATCGGTACTGTATCACCTTCATTGAAGGTGACATGTGTATAGCCAGTAGACCCTGCAATTATGTGGATCACTGAATTAGTTGTTTTGACACAGGTACGTAAGTGTCTAGTTGCAAGCATGTCAGTTTGCAGTGTGCTGAGAATTTGTGTTCGTTCTGATGTCCAATGTGTACTGGAGAAATCAGAATGAATTAAATCGTACAACAGTTTAACCCATTGTGTGTAATCTGGTATGTATGTTCTGCCAAAGTTCAGAAAGATAAAGAGTAATTGTAGCTCTTTATAGCGTTAGGTGGCTGTAAAAGAACACATTTCTTTAAGAAATGTGGCACAAGTCTTTTGTCTTCATTAGACAGCTTATATCCCAAACACAGGACACTTTGGAAAACTGTCTTTGATTTTTGAAAATTGGATTTGTAGCCATATTCAGAAAATCCCAAGACAATGCAATCTACCCTGGCTGAGTGGGTGTTCAAGTCATTGTCTTTGAGATATATGTCATCAACGAAGGAGAATGTGTCTGAGTCAATTTATCAGGCAGCGAATATGCCTGGACTTTTCTTATACCCTTGTGGGAGTTGAGATAATTTTCTCTGCATTCGCAGTTAGACCTCTCCTTTCATATACTATGTTTTGGCAGATAAATCTTTGGGAAATGTCCACTGTTGTTTTATGTTCTGTGTGGATTATATTATTAATTAAAGCTGTACTGTGTGAATTCTGAATTGTATATGTGCTGGTATGACTGTTTACGTGTCTACAGCTTAAGACTATGTGATAGGAATGATCTGGCTTCATTACAGGAAAAGTAGTTTTTTTCATAGTAGATTCACAGAGTGCAATTACACCTTGCTACTCTAGTTGTGAGAGGATTTCTCTCACAGGAGCTTTTTCTTCATGGTTAGATATTGTGGTTGCACTTGTGGTCAAGACCTATAGGTAGTATGTGGTAAGGGGAACCCTTATACCACCGTACATGGTTGTGGTATAATGCACAGGCTTGTGAAGAGCCAAATTTCTGGTATGCACTTTTTGACAGCTTCAGGAACGAGAGCAGAGAAGAATGGAATAATTATATCTTCTCCTTGTGTGACTGTTTTATCAAACTCAGACAGCCAATCTACCTCAGCCAAGAGACTATCATAGGTGTATGTTGGATTTTCCTATAAAATTACTTCAATGGTACATGGTATAGCACCCTAATTTTCGATGTCCAAATCTTAAAGTCTGTCTGGAGGGTTCAGCCGCTGATCTAGTGTTTCAATTCACTAGTTGTTCTCAAAACAGGAAACTCTTTAACATTCTAGTTAACTATCATGACCTCTGCTGCATTGCCTAGCAGTGTCAATTCCCATGTCTTCTCCTGAAGGAATGTTCTTAATATGTGTGGCATATGTAGCTGAAATACCTTTCACATTCTTCTTTTTAAACAGGGGTTTTGTTGTGGAAGTTTCTCTTTCTTTCTTATGATGATGTCAGGCAAGGGTTGTTAGTCCATTATCACATACTCTTCATGCCAGCGTTCAGGTCGTCCCCTTCTCTACCAGTGTTTGTTGGGTGAGTCTTGAAAGGAAGTAGAAGGACGTGTATCAGTGTACTGATATCTATAAGGCTCTTTAAATTTATAGGGATTATGTAAATTATAACATTTCTCAGTGGGCTCCAGTTACGGAAAACCACCATGTATTTTCATTTTATCCTTATTTTTTTTGTTTTTCCCAGCATTATTTAGAAGACTGAGGTGCCTCCTTGGTATTATTTGGCTACCAAATTATCTCACCCTATAGATGGAAAAGTGTTGGCAATAATCTTTTTGTAATTTGCACTCTTGATCTACTGTGGGAATCTGCATGAGGTGTTGGCATACTGTCAGCGCTGCTGACTCCCCTTTAATATTACTTAAAATAATTGAGTGAACGGTCAAGATGTTATTAATGTTTAGACACTTGTCTTTAAAACGATAATACAATAATACTCAATTAAAAATTATTGAAATAACCCAAACCCCCACTTCCCAAATAACCATTTTCTACAAATCAAAAAATCCACACACAAATTGGTCCTAAAGGCACTAGAGACACTATATCACTTCTTGCCCTCAACCTTTACCCATGTCAACCAGGTCTCATCATGTCTTAAAACTGCAGACATCTCCATAATATCCCAGGGTTCATTTTAAACATTTTGCAAGGCACATGCTATGTCTAAAAATTCCATACTCACCAAAAGTGCAAGTGCTTCATTTTGATGTCTTATATTGCATTTTATAAATAGAGGTTTTAAAATCAAGCCATGAGCCTCACAAAAGTGAAGACTATCTAGCAAAAAATGCACATAAAAATTTTGAAATCTTAACCCTCCCCCGCAAATATTCTCAGCATCTAAGAGTGCATCAAATTTATCCAGCATTTGGTGCCAGAAATTCGGTGCAGTACATAATATTAATAATAGTAGCCAAAGCCACTCATCTGTGAAAGTGGATATGTATGGGAACACCCTTTGATTTTCCCAGATTTCAATCACATAGTTGGCTGAGGCCTTCCTCCTTACATACTCCACATCACAGAGCACAGACACTCTTCTACATGCCTCTTTTAATTTACTTTTCAAAAGATAAGAAGGCTTAGTCAACTTTAAATTCCCAATGTTTAGGGATACATATATTTGCCCTGATCTATTTTCAACTTGCTCTGCCCATTTAAGTCCATCTTCTAACAGTTTCCGTGGCCCAGAAGGCTGATACCTTCAGGACCTCTAAGGACCAACGTTCATCACAAAATTGCAGGGTAGATTTGTAGGCCAAGTAATTCCAGGCCTGCAGATCCCCTTCCAAACTTATTGCCGGGCCATTGCACCTTTTGGAAGGGCTAACAATTTCTTCGAACAATTGGCCTTGCATTTCCCCCAGTTTACCTCCATACTTAAGATCAGTGTCTCAACCCCATATATACATTGAGCGGGTACTATAGTGTAGTGAATTCTATCTTGTTTTAAATGAGAAACAGGAGTTAGCTTAGCCTTCAGGCTTGTAAACCTGTGCCCCGTCACCTAGTGACTTTTACCCTACTTAGCTTGCTCTGTTTTAGAGCAATTATTGAATTATATGTTTCAAAGATGGCTGCATTGTTTCTAGTAAGGCCAATTTTTTAGTTTCACGTTATAAATGCCAGCGCGCTAAGGTGTCACTATCAAATAAAAAAGATAAATAAACTGTAGGTATTCACATAAGGTACTTTCCCTCTTCACACCTTTGAGGGAATTGTTTACATATATTGCCGTCCCAAGCGTGTCTTGTTATCTATTGTTTGGGAACAGACCTTCGTCAGGGGTCCGAGCAGATCTGTATAAATGCACCTCACATCGACAGATAGTCAGAGGGAATCAGATCAGATGCCATTGCTGCAATCGATGCTGCACGTCGTCTTGGCGCTGACCCAGTCTTCGTGTCCCTATGGAATCTGAGCTAGAGACCTCCTTCCGAGGTAAAAAGGGTTGGGTGGGCTCTTCTCATGGACATGCCATTGGAAGATTATGTTTAACACACCCTGCTCTGTTTTAGGTGAGAGTTTAGGTCCATCATGCTGGGGTATTAGGACATATTTCACATCTCATGTCACTTCAAGATGGTGGGGGGTCTTTGTATTAATGACTCTTGTGTTTACAATTCTGTTTCCTGCATTATTCATTATCCTAATCATTTCAGCCCATGCAACTTATCGTAGATTGCAGTTTTGTCAACACCTATTGAAAACTTTACTGCATCTGTTTCATTGCCTGTGTTTGATTGAGACATGTTGTTCATGTGAGAAAGGGGTAGTCTCCGTTTAACCACAACACTCCCTGAAATGTCGCACTCTTGAGCCCATGTGTAAAGGCTGCCACAAATCACCTTTTACTGTTTGGATTTTGGTGAGGTGCTGCTTGTGAGCCGGGAGGGTTAGGGCAGCAGTTGTGACTTGTCGTAGGACTGGCATAGTCACCAACAAACATAAGTACTGTCATCCTTAAACCAGCAGTCTTGCCTATAGTGTGAGTCAAACTACGACAATAGAATTGTAAACACTTGAGAGGGAACTCCAAGAGGGGCCTCCAAAGATATCCTTAAACTGTATTAATCCTCCTATTGTTGAGGCAACCTGTGTCTCCACTGATTCTTTGAGTAGGGTCAAGTTCAAGTTCCTAGTAAACATCATGCCTATGTATCTATACAGGTTACCACCTCCACCCTCCTATTCCCCAGATACCATTTGAACGGTTCAAATTGTTCCCAAAGCCTATTATTTTGTTTTTTCAAATCAATCTTAACTTTGTTATCTTCGCAATAACAATTAAATCTAGTCAATTTCCACTGTTAGCCTAATGAGGTAAAGTCAAAAATATCTAGATTATCTGCATAATGGAGGCATGAAATGTGCCTACCCCCAATTTTCATAGAAAAGGAATTGCTCGAAGCAAGAGCTCCCGGGATGTCAACAAGGAGGAAGGAAAACAGAGTAGGTGCCTAAGTACATCCCTGCCGTAGCATATTTTCTAAAGGTATTATTTTTGGCAGGGCCCCATTTAAATCAAGTTCTACCTGAGCCCAATTCTGTGAATTAAATTCCTGAAGAATTACCATTAAGCTGGAGGGTATTTTCAGTTGCCTCAGCTTGTCCCACAGGATACTTTCATCCACCAGGTCAAAAGCTGAGCTAAAGTCGACAAAACAACAATACACATTCCCTGATGTTTCCGTTCCGTTGCCTTATGCCCCAGAGCCCACAAGCTGAAACAATGATCGACCATAGAATGCCCTTGTTGAAGCCACCTTGCTCCATAGGGACCATATCACTGCACTCAATCCACTTCTTAAAAGAAATAAGGATTACCTTGGAGAACAATTTAACACTCACATCAAGAAGGCTTATCAAGTGAAAATTACTCGGGACACCTATCTCCCTTTTTTTGCATCAATTTAATTATTGCACCCTTTCATCAGTTTATCATCAGTTAAATTATTGCACCCTTTCAGCTTTGCAGGAATACACCAGACTTTGTTATTGCTACAAAAACTTTGTAGAAGAAGGCTTCCCACCACATAGGAATTGACTTTATGACAACTGCAGGCATGTTATCCTGCCTGCTGCTTTAGTTAAATTTAGGGAAGATATAGGTTTAACTATAGCCTGTACCAAAAAGGAATCCAAAAAATCCTCTTCCCATTGGGGCTGTTAGCGCGTCTGACCTTAATAAGTAAACTTACAAGGGGACACAAATAGGTCGATGAACATTTGGACTCGCAATTAAGATGATCCCACCATAATTCCAATACACGTAGATCAATAATCAATGAACAATATCAATAATCAACAATAATCAATTGCATTAATAATCAATTGGAGTCAGTAATTGTCACACACAATGACCTTTCAGTCATGAATAACCACACCTTTTAGTAAAAGTTAGAATATTTGTTTCCCTATATTAACAATGCTAATGTCATGTAAATTAATCTCAAAATCAAATGATACACATACAGTAACAACACTAGCTGTCCAAAGCGACGGAAGAAACGTAATCTAATCAAAGCTTGAACTATTACACATTCTAAGGTTACGGTGCAAATTAATAAAAATAACAATTGCGCAAACAACATCACATACATCTAGATTCAGCAGAGAAATTCATTAAGCATTATTCCCTATTGGCAGACTTTCATTAGTGAGAATCCTTATCTAACATCAGATTAGCATCAGCATGTTGGGTTTCATGCAAAACAATTTAGTAACACAAATTTGGCTCTATCAAAACAGTGCATCTGGTAGCTAAAAAACAAATAGGCATAGCAGACACATGAGTACAATAATACCTCTCAATTGGATCAACAAGCTAAAATAGTCTTTGTCATCAGGACATTAGTTGCGTCAGCAAAGCATCAGGATTCATCATCAAAGTTCAGAAACTGCAAAGTCTGTAAGCAATAAAGTTAGGCACGTCTCTTGTCAAGATGCACAAGAAAATATTGACCTTTCGGCCAGCAAGAATATGGGCAATGGGCTAATGGCAAAATGCAAAATGGCTGTCTCTTTTCAGTGCAGCCCAGTTAAGTTAAATTCACCAAAACTGCTTCCCAAATCCCTAGTGGTCAAGGCATGTTCACACTTTGTCCAATAAAACAAAAACTTCAAATTCTACCACTACTCCATTCACATGTTGCTGATTGTTTTTCTTCTGCAATGTTCTCATCATCCGGCTTGTCAGGTAACAATATTGTTGAAACTTCTACTCCAGTCAGTGTCTCCATTGTTTTCCTCCTGAGAAAGTTAGTTTCACACACATTACACACATATTGTTACATTTAGCAAGAACAGCATATTCTAGCAGTCGGTTCTCATGAGAAAAGATTCTCAGCTACAAGCACATTTACACAATAATGGAAAATCACAATTTAACTCTCTTGGACAGCCATTTATTAAATGTTAAGAAATACAGCTTAACATGAGGCTTGGCAACTAAGCCAAGACCTTCGTTAAGTTAAGGCCTATGATTAATAAAGCTAATACATAATGTATAACCTTTAATGCGACACATTACTACATTAGTCATACATGTGCTCACCATTTCATATTAATAACTATTAGTAGGTACAATTTGTGAACATTGACGGCCACTTATCATGATCACATTTTCAAATGTGTGCATTATTTTTCTACGTTATTATATTTATGCACAAATCCATTACTCAGAATACATAGACACCTATTAATAATTTTTAATAAAACACCTGCGCTAGCAATCCCTCCTCTGATGACTAAATGTGTCATCACAATAAACTATCACCCACACATTTTTGCATCAGCTAAAAATCGGTCAATTCAATCCCTTCATACTTTTGTTCCCCTTTTGAATTTTCCCTAAACAATTTTTCCCTTTTTTCTACCCTCCTCTGATCATTCTGTGACTTCTTCAATTTAATTATTTTGCATAATTTACACAGTCGCCATATTCCAATTAGGCAAATCACAATAATGAATATTCCCCTGCAAGATTTTCAATAGAATCCCATTCTAAATGTTGCTGAGCCAATTTCCCACTGAAGCATAACTTTTGCCAACCATTTCCCATGCACCTGGCTCTTTCAGTTCTTTCAAATCAGCACTTCCATTAGTCAGATTAGTAATTAAGTCTCTAATTTCTTTACTATTATCAGGAATATATGAGCAACAATGCCTAGAATTAATAATTCTACAAACTCCATCATCAAAATAATGTCTAAAGCAAGACGATTCTGAAGAGTCATAGCTCTTTCAGCAGCTAATTCGGTATCAGGAGTATGGCCCCTGAAAAATTTGTCAGCACGTAATCCACAATAGTAGACACCTTTCAAATCTTTATTGAATTCAGAACAACTCCCGCTGAAGGAATCATTGCTCCAAATATATCTCCCACTATACCAGAAGGAGACTCCCTACTCTGTCTCATATGATGTAATTCAGTCACTTTCGGAAACTGCTTCAATTAATTTATTTCATAAATCATTGGGAAAACTATCTCCAAATAATATGTCCCATACCATGCTCACGGAAGACGGTAATAAGCATTAAGGGCCATATTTATACTTTTTGACGCAAAACTGCGCTAACGCAGTTTTGCGCCAAAAATATTAGCGCCGGCTAACTCCATTCTGAAGCGCCATGCGGGCGCCGTATTTATTCAATGACGTTAGCCAGCGTTAGCCGCCGGCGCTGTCTGGTGTGCGTTAAAAAAAACTACGTACACCAGGCAGCGCCAGCGTAGGGGGGAAATGGCGTATAGGCGTCCACAAATGGTGCAAGTCAGGCTGAGGCAAAAAAATCGCCTCAACCCGATTTGCGCCATTTTTTTACGACGCCCAACCCCCATTGAAATGACTCCTGTCTTAGCAAAGACAGGAGTCATGCCCCCTTGCCCAATGGCCATGCCCAGGGGACTTCTGTCCCCTGGGCATGGTCATTGGGCATAGTGGCATGTAGGGGGGCACGAATCAGGCCCCCCTATGCCACAATTTTTTTTTAAAAAAAATACTTACCTGAACTTACCTTAATGTCCCTGGGGTGGGTCCCTCCATCCTTGGGTGTCCTCCTGGGGTGGGCAAGGGTGGCAGGGGGTGTCCCTGGGGGCAGGGGAGGGCACCTCTGGGCTCATTCTGAGCCCACAGGTCCCTTAACGCCTGCCCTGACCCAGGCGCTAAAATCCGGCGCTAATGTAGGTTTTTTAGACCCGCCCACTCCCGGGCGTCATTTTTGCCCGGGAGTATAAATACGACGCATATGCATCGGAGTCATTTTTTAAGACGGGAACGCCTACCTTGCATATCATTAACGCAAGGAAGGTGTTCACGCAAAAAATGATGCTAACTCCATGAACTTTGGCGCTAGACGCGTCTAACGCCAAAGTATAAATATGGAGTTAGTTTTGCGTCGAATTTGCGTCGAAAAAAACGACGCCAATTCGGCGCAAAAGGAGTATAAATATGCCCCTAAGACCTTAGATGTAATAAATCCCGGGAATAGCTGGGTCCTGTTCATTCAACATAAACGTTCATTTACTTTGAAACAAAAATACATGTTTACATTCACTTGTTCTCACACAGTGTCAGTGTATTATCTAGGCCTATATATATACAAAGTTTCCTACGTGTTGCACATCCAAAGCTATTTTCCTTTGCATTTTAATTGCTCTATAAGCATAATCGTTCCTGTAAGTCCTTTTCTCTCAGCCTTTTTCTAACTTCTCCTTCTATGCCTTTCTCCTGTCATCTGTGTGATCTAAAAAACTCTTCTCCAAAGGTGTAAGCAAGCATGTTAAGTTATTGTGGTGTGCATTAGTCATGCCAAAGGTCAATGTAGGCTCGAAGAAACCTCTAACTAATACTATGTCATTATCTTTAGCTATTCTACTCAAATACCTAATTTTAGGGACAAACAAAAACACCACATCCTAATTCGAGTAACAGTACTGGATGTACTCCTGCTTATAAAAATCTTGTTAGTAGCAGACTACAACTTATTGCATAGGTTAGTGGCAGACTATGGTACGTAACTCCTTCCTCAACTGATGAAGGAATCTGCGTACACACAACAATTCCTCACATCCATTGTCTCAACATACTCACTCAATAAGCGATAGAAGACATTAGAAGAAAGTTCTCCTTGCACATTAGTACCCGCATGCAAATATTTCTCATCTAACCTAAACTTCTCTGTTTGCAGGTAGCACAGTAGTTGTCTCAATAGCAGAAGTATGGTTGGCTTCACCCTTATCAAGAAAAGATATACCCACAATCAACACCACAAACAATTGCCAATACTCATGTATTTACATTGCCTAGTATTCCTACCTTGCTGGCTAATGTTACTCATGATCTGTGAAGAATCAGAAAGCAGAATAAAATTTAGAAAAACTGCAGCAAAATCAAAACAAGGGCCCTCATTATGACATTGGTGGTAAATCCCACTTAGCGCCATTCTGACTGCCAGCAACTTACGGGCACGTCAGCGGATATCCGTTCACCATATTATGACACACACACCAATCCGTCAGTATTCAGCCACATATACAAATCTGCTACCCCAAAGGTCAGTGATAAAGTGGCGGTATCAAAACCACACTGTTACGCCAACAGAACAACACCCATCACATTATGACCCACGAATCACCATGGCGGACATTCAACGGTGGTAAACCATTGGCGGTACATACCGTTGCGCTCAAAAGGGGGACACACAAACAAAACAACACCACATTGGACAATTCAAGCAACACACACCTGACACCCATACACATACCACACCCACACACCCACACCACTATAAAACACACACCCATATTACTCACAACCCTTTACCATTTCAAGCCATTGCCAGCAGAGAGACATCCAGACCACTGACACAAATAGAACCACACACTATTCTCACCTATACACCAGTCATGCACCCCACATCACACACCCCAACACATTACCCAACACAGACTCACCAACACACCTCACACACCACCCATGGCACCACAAATACACCCCCGTTCCACAGAGGAGGAGCTAAGGATCATGGTGGAGGAAATTATCAGGGTAGAGCCACAGTTATTTGGAGCACAGGTGCAGCAGATATCAATAGCTAGGAAGATGGAGCTATGGTGAAGAATCGTGGACAGGGTAAACGCCATAGGACAGCATCCAAGAACTAGGGATGGCATCAGGAAGAGGTGGAAAGACCTTCGGGGGAAGGTTCATTCCGAAGCAGCAAGACACCAGCTCACTGTACAGAGGACTGGCAGTGGACCCCCACCTCCTCCCCCCAACTAACAGCATGGGAGGAGCAAGTCTTGGTAATCCTGCATCCTGAGGGCCTGGCCGGAGTCGGAGGAGGACTGGACTCTGGTACCTCAACTCTATACTACTATCACCCCCTACCTGCATGCCATCACATGCCCCCACCCTCACCCTCACTTCCATCACTCCACCACTTCCCACACACCCCACCATCACATCTCACTCATCCCAACGCCAAGCCCTGCATGCTTGACCAATGCAAGGAAACCACTCACAGACCTGCATGGACACTCATCACTAAAGCATGCACACCATAGAGAATTAACTATCCCACCATGCACTAACGTACACCAGTGAAAGTTGCCAGGGTAAATCCAAACAAAGAGGGCAAGCCGCGGATGCAAAATATGTCAGACACAGAAACCATTACACGTCATTTACATCGCCACAGGTACCCTAGCCAATGTCAGCGGAGAGGAGATGCCAGCAATATCCAGTCCCCCCAACTGAAGAGGCCCACTGTGATGACAGCATCACTGGTCTTCAGTATCTGGATGACCTACCTGGCCCAACAGGGACCACTGGACAGCCGGTTACCCAGGCCCAGTTACCTACCACCACAGAGCCTCCCCATCAGGAAACACCACCATAGCACTCACCCAGCGTAACCACACCTCTGACCCTAGGACACGTCAATCAGCAGTGTGTCCACCTCTACAGGGACCCCAGGGCACACCTCATAACCAAGACAATCAGGGACCTGGGATCAGTGGCAGTAGGCACACGGTTCAGGGGACAGAGGCACAGACAAGCAGGGAAACTGGGAGGAGTGTTGTGCGCCCAGGGGAGGACAGGCCCAGGGAACCGACTCTCCAGGGGGCACTTACAGGGATCCTGGGAGCCTACCAACATTCCCAGGACACGATGGGCCAGATCCTGGACAATGTGAAGGAGAACAGGTGGCTGCAGGAGGGACAGTACCAGGGGATCAGGGAGGACTTGCATGTTATCAACAACACCATGGTCTCCATAGCAGGGGTACAGGCAGACATGGCCAATATTATGAGGGAGGCAGTCTCACACTAGAGGGCCCCTGCCACTAGCCAGCTCTGTGATTGTGGCCCTGTCCAGTCTATAGGTGAGGTTTCTGTGCCTGTCCTCCAGTGTTGCCAAGTCCACCAGGGGTCTGTGCACGGGGGTATGTCTCCATCTCCTATTCATCCGAAGCTGTAGCAATCTAAGGGACTCAAGAGTGAGGATCCGGTCACAAACTTAAAAATGGAGCTACAACAGAACTTTTCATCCTGTAAACATGTAATGGGACATTGTGATTTGTCCAGTATGTCCTAATTTCTCGTGTGACGCAGCATTATTTCAGGGCCTGCCCCCCCTGAAATGGCGTCCGCCTGTCCTGTGTGGAGGGACTGGTGGAAGTGAGGTAATTTCGCTGATGTTGTGCACCATTACAGGAGGCGGTCGGGAACCGCCGTGCAACTCCTCATTGGTTATAATTGGGCCCTATGGGGTACACTGGCCAACTGTGACGGTGTGTACCGCCGCGTACGTGACTGCCATTTCCTATCAGAGTCCTCACTTGCTACCTGACCTTCCATAGGAGAGGACCTACACTGCATGTGCTGCTCTGTCCTGTGTCTGGAACCTACCGTGGCCCACGTGACTGAGGAAAGGGCCTCAGCCTTCACTTCGGAGGAGTTGGAAAGACTGGTGGAAAGGGTCCTACCCCAATACAGACTGCTGTACGGACCTCCAGAACAATAGGTGAGTACACTGTGAGCACAATGCATGTGGCATGAAAGCATGGAGTTGTGTGTATGAGGGGGATGGGTAGATGTCCTCCGGGCGGCGTACAGGTTGTGTGCTGGGCCGTGTGTGTGTAAATGGTGATGGAAATGGCTATGGTGGGCCATATTTGTAACAGGCTGGACTGTTTGTCTAAATCTATTTTCCTGTGTCTATTGCCTCTGCAGGTCAGTGCCCATCAAAAGAAGGGTGTATGGTATGCCATCGGCAAAGAGGTGCAGACCATGGGGTTCTATGTGAGGCGGAGCACCCATTTTCAGAAACGGTGGGAGGACCTGAGACGCTGGGCACGGAAGACGGTTGAGGCCCAGCTGTAGATAGCCTCCCAATGAGGAAGGGGTGCCCGTCAAATTCTGACCCCCCTGATGGCCCGCATACTGGTGGTGTCCTATCCTGAGCTGGATGGGCACTTGAGGGCATCACAGCAGCCACAAGGGGGTGAGTACAGTGCCCATCATTACAACACGCATGGTAGGGTGGTATCCGGGTGGGGGATGTGTGTCAGTGGGTGCCCCTAGGCCAGGCCTGGCATTGCAGCATAGGTCCCCTGGTGGCTAGGGTGCAGAAGGGCGAATTTAGCTACCTAGCTCATGGGCATCCACTACTGGTCAGGGCTGTGTGGGTCCCAGATGTGCTGCATTTGGGGTGTGTGCCCTTCCCCATGCCTTGGCCCCTGTTTCTCTGGTAGTGTAATGTATATTGCGTAGGGCTGTTCCCTGTGTGTGAGGGTGCTGTGTATGCCAATGGTGGTGTTGGTGCAGCCATTGACCAAGTGTGTCCTTTGTTTCTTCCCCCCTGATTTTGCTTTGTCACCCTGTCCTCAAGTGCATTAGCATTATCTGGCAGAGGAGCAGAGGCACTGGTGATGGAGGGAGCTGCATCCCACAGGACCCAGGAGGGCACCAGTGGGACGGAGGGCGAGAGGAGCACCGCGGCGGAGGCTGGAGGGGACAGTTCTGACACAGGGACATCCTCTGATGAAAGCTCCCTGGTGGTGGCAGACACTTCTGTGACCACCCCAGCTACAGGTACAGTTGAGACCACCATACCAGCACTGCCCTCCCAGCAGCCTCTCATTGTGTTGCCCGTTCCTGCTCACCCAGGAGGGTGGGCACCTCCTTCGCCCCAGGCACCTCAGGCCCTGCCCCAGTGAGCCCTGCTGCCCTGAGTGAGGAGGCTATTGACCGCCTGAGATACATCTCTGTAGGGCAGTCAACCATTGTGAATGCCATCCAGGGGCTGCCAGCCCAGATGCAACAGTCTAATGCGTTCCTGGAGGGCAGTCACACTGGATTGGCGGCCCAACAGAAATTGATTCAGTCTCTGGCCTCTTCTCTGATGGCAGCCATTGACCCTGTTCCTACCGTCCCTCCTCCAACTTCTACTGTCCCTTCCCAGTCCCCTCAACCCCAAACTATCCCAAGACCAAGCACACATACAGACGAGCATGCACACAAGACAACACTCAAGAGTGTCACAGGCAAACAAAAGCACCACACTTCATCCCACAGACACTCACACAAACAGCATCCAGTTGCAGACACACCAACATCCACTATTTCCACTATATCCCCTCCTCCTCCTCTGCTCCCACCCAGTTATGTCCACACTCACACCTGCATGCACTATATCACCATCCACTACCAGCATCACCACATCAAGCAGAACACACACTTCACTGGCAGACACCTCTACAACAGCCATGCTCACGTCCGCTGTGTCCTCTCTCACTGTGTCTGTCTCCCCCTCCTAGAATACACAATGCAAGCACTCAGACACCCAACAGCCATCCACCTCACAATAGCATACAGCCCATGCACCTGCACCCAAAAGCAGCAGACAGACACCTCCATCAACCACTCCCTCATCCTCTACTCCCATTCATTCTCCCTCTTCCCGCCCCAATGTCACTAAAAAACTGTTCCTATCCAAAGTTGACCTCTTCCCTACCCCCGTCCTGCATGAATGGCAAGGGTAGGAAGAACCCAGCCAAGCACCTCAGCCACACAGTCCACGGGCCCAGTCGTCACCGCACCCACCCGTGGCGGAAAGGGATCCACGCCACGTGTCCTGAAGGGGAAGGAGCCTGCACCTGCCAGCCTAAAGGGGAAGGAGACTGCCCCAACAGGCAAGAAGGGAAAGGAGCCTGCACCTGCAAGCCGAAAGGCCTAGGAGCCTGAACCAGCAGGCAGGAATACCAGGGATCCTGCCCCAGCAGGCAGAAAGACCAAGGAGCCTGCCCCAGAAGGCAGTAATACCAAGGGGCCTGGACAAGGAACTGTGAGGGAGCCCCACCACCTACCATGGTTGTGCAGCCATCCGAGGTTGCAGGGGATGGTCAGGAGCCTTCCCCCACCAGCAACACCACCACTGTGCAGCAGTCTGAGGTTGCAGGGGATGGGCAGGAGCCTCCCCCACCAGCAGCACCACCACTGTGCAGCTGTCACCGCCGGCGGACGGTATGTAATCGTGCCTCCATGGGCTGCTATGTGGTCTGCACCCTCCAAAACCAGTGGGCGAGACACCCCGCTGAGAGACTGTGGCCCATCACTCCCCAGGATCAGGCACAGGGCCTGATCCTGTGGAGTGTAAGTGGGTAAGTAGAATCGCAATAGAGTAAGGGACTATTATAGTCAGGGGATGTCAGATCACAATGCCTTCACACTGTGTAAGGCTTTGACCAACCGCTGCAACTGCGTGCAAACAACCTGGTAAGACTGTTGCAACTGGGTCCAAAGTATCTGAAAAATATGCTACTGTACAGTTTATACCTCCATGGACCTGTGTCATGACAAACAAAGAACATGCATCACGCTCATGACAAAACAAGGTGAGAGGTTTTGTGTAGTCAGACATATCCAAAGCTGGAGCTTTGCACAGACTCTGTCTCAATTCAGTGAACTTTCATTCCAGCCTGGTCTAACACTATGGGATCAGTGACTTCCTTATGAGTCAGCTTCTGCAATGGTCTTGAAATGACTGAAAAATGTGGACTCCATTAGCATCAGTAACCTACCATCCCTAAAAACATCCTAACATCTCTCCATGTGGTCGTGGGATTTACCTGCAATATGGCTGTAATACTTTCTCTGGATATCTTTCTTGATCTTTTTTCAATCTGGTGACTCAAGTATTTCACTACTTTTTGACAGTATTGCAATTGTTTTGGACGCAATCAGCAAGTCATCAATGTACTGTACCAACGTTGATTGGAAAGGCAATTCCAACAACTCCAAATTATTTTTCAAGATCTGATTGAATATGGAAGGTGACTCTGAAAACCCTTGAGGAATTCTGCCCCAACAATAAACTCGATCCAGAAATTTGAAACAAAAGAGAAATTGTCTGTCCTCATGAAGAGGCACAGAAAAGAAGGCTTGTGACAAATTAATGACAGTGAACCATTCAGCATCACATGGAATCTGAAACATTATCACAGCTGGATTTGGCACCACAGGACATTTGACCACAACTTCATTTATTTTTCTCAAATCCTGGACAATTCAAACTTTCCTGCAGGGCTTTTGCAAACCCATTATCGGCGAATTACATGGTCTGCTCAATACTTCCTTCAAAACCCCTTGTTTCACAAAACCTGCAATTATCTGGGTGACCTTCATGAGGACATCTTGTGGCATGTGATACTGGGGAATTTGAGGGAAAACTGCATTCGGCTTTACAGTAACTTTAACTGGCTCAACTCCCTTTATCAGGCCTACTTCTTTTCCTGTCAAATCCCACACTTTCTCCATAACAGTTCCCTGCAAATCAGGATGAAACACCTTCAATGTGAACATCAGGAAAAATTCAATCAGAGGGTACTCCTCATTTGTAGTTTCACCTTCTATCTCTGGGGCTTGGTCATCTTCATCATCACTATTCGCATGAATTTCAATTCCATCATTTGAACAAGTAATCAAACATCTTGTTTTACACAAGTCTCTTCCCAGCAGGGATACTGGACTTGAATCGCAGACTACAAATTTGTGAAATCCCTGAAAGTTGCCAATTTTAACCTGGACTGGTTCTGTAATGGGGTTAGTGAAATACTGATTCACTACTCCTACAATCTGTACTGTTTTACCTGAAAGGGGCAAGTCTGGTACTTCTGCAGTTCTCACCGTAAAGCGTATAGCTCCTGTGTCAACCAAAAATGAAACTCTGTGACCCATAACCTTTCCCGTCACATAGGGACCTCTCTGATCTACTTCTAAGGAGGTCGCAAGCACACATGGCTCCTCATCTGAACTGTCGCTCATCCAATCATCATTTATTCTATTCTCACTGTGTAACGGGAATTGGTGCACTGTGTTATGGGAAACATCCTTTATGCCGAATTTTTTATAACGAAGTCCTGGTTAACGAAAGCGGAACAATGCTTTCTTTAATAACGACTTCGTTATTTTGTGCCTTAACCACGCATGTCCTGAACAACGAACATGCATGGTTAAGGTACAAACAAGGGAGTCGGCTGAGGAGGACGACGCAGATGACAAGGTGACGACTCAGGTAAGTGGGGGGTTTTAGGTTTTGGGGAGGGGGTGGGGGGTCAGCGGGTTTTAGGTTTTGGGGTGGGGTTGGGGGGGTGGGGCGTTTTTGGTTTTGGGGAGAGGGTGGGGGGTCGGGGTTTTAGGTTTTGGGGTGGGGTGGGGGGGTGGGGTGGGGCGTTTTTGGTTTTGGGGAGGGGGTGGGGGTCGGGGGTTTTAGGTTTTAGGGTGGGGTTGGGGGGGTGGGGCGTTTTTGGTTTTGGGGAGTGGGTGGGGGTCAGGGGGTTTTAGGTTTTAGGGTGGGGTTGGGGGGGTGGGGCGTTTTTGGTTTTGGGGAGTGGGTGGAGGGTCAGGGGGTTTTAGGTTTTGGGGTGGGGTTGGGGGGTGGGGTGAGGGATGTAGGGTGAATGGTGCCTATTGCTAATGATTTTATAGGGAATGCCTTTACAACGAAATATCGTTGTAAAGGCATTCGTGGTAAAATCATTAGTAGTAAAGACGAGGTCGGTGTTCCGACCTCGTTGTTAAGGTTAGTAGTAGTTTAAAATTCGGTGTTCCGTCATATAACCCTGTGTTATCACTTTGGTTACGGGTCTGACCTGCGACCTGTTAAGAAAGCATCATCTGTTGCTGTTCCACTGGGGCTTGAGGTATTTGTATTTGCTGTCTAGATGCTATGGGAACCTTCTGCTGCACTGGATGCAACTGTGTCATTTGTACACGTGGCATTTGCAGCTGCTGCATGGGTTGAAAATTCTGCACTTGATTTACATTATTTTGAAAATTTGGATTAGGAACTCTCACTCTCTGTCCTCTCATGTTCTGGAACGAATTGATGTCATTACTCTGCTGAACTACACCTTCCCGTACCATCAATGGACACTCCCGTTTCCAATGTCAGACGGCTCCACAAAAGTGACATGGCAATCATTTCTTCGTTCCCTGAACATCATTCTGAACCCCTATAGTACCCAAGTCTGGATGATGATTCATATTACTGCTGTGACCTCTAACTCGCATCTGGGGCTGAAACATCATATTTCCCTGCTGCTGTTGCAGTAACTGTTGTGGAAAATTCCCTTGCATGCCCGTCTAAGAACCTTTAATCTGCATCATCATCGCCTTCTCTTTCAGCTTTCTCTGCTTCAACTCAGTCTCATCACTACAATACTTTGCATACTGCAACACCTCATCAATCGGCTTTGCTTGCCAGCAAATCAAATGACTCATAATCATCTGGCTAATTTCTGGTCTCAACCCTTCCATAATTTTGAACACAAAATTAATCATGTCTTTCACCTAAATTGTCTCTGTACCACTGTAATGCTTGAATGCCTGCAACAATATCTCATAATAAGCATGTATCAACTCCTCTGCTTCCTGAGCTGTCTTGCTAATCCTCTGCCAATCGATATTCTTGGGCGAAATTCTCATTTTCAAAAATATATCACCTTATAGTAATATTTCATTACCTCAGGAGATGGTGCTCCTGTATTCTTGTCTCTCTCTGGTTCGGTTGTTGGCCAATCTACACTCCTTTTATATTCGATCCACAGATAAGCCGAAACCACTATCTTTAAAATGTGTTTAAGTCCTCCCACAGGCACTGTGCAAGTTTCACAAGCCTGTCTGTCTGCTGATACCACTCTACTGGCTTCTCTCTCAATTTTGGATAATCATTTGCAAATGATAGAATGTCACTTCTGCTCCAAGGGACGTGATTAAAAATTCCACCCCTGGAACCTCTCTCATTGGTAAAATTTTCACTGAATCTTTTTTCTGCTGCACATTTGCAGTCAGCTACACAGAATCCCTTTTTCTCTTGTCTCTTTTCTTTACCCATCTGCCTTCCCATTGGTCTAATGCTCCCCAAGTCTGGGCACTTTGAAGCAATTCCTTAACATTTGCCTTCATTCCGGCAGATCTCATGCGTTCAAAATCTTTAGTCTCAAAATCTAATCTGTAACTCCTTTTCTAATGCTGCGTTTTCTCTATTTCTATGCCGTACTTTCCTGCCAGGTCTGCTAGTTTCTGATGCACATTACTCACTTCCCTCATAATTTTTGGGCACAAATATCTCAACTCTGCCTCTGTGTAAGTATCTAACCTGTTCACACCCATAGTTCCCTCAATAAGTTTACCCACTTCCATGCTTAGCCTAGCATAATCCAAACACTCCTCTCCCTTAAGAGCACTCTGTGGAGTATTCAGCTTTTCTAACCTTTTAATCAACTGCTGCGCTGTCAATCCTTGCAACAAAATGCTACTGGCCTGGACTGGTGGCACCTGCTGTGCAACTGCATTCGGTGTCTGCGGTGTCAACAATTTCAAACTCTGGCTAACGTTTGACCCTACCACAGTATCTGGAAGTGCTACAAATGGACTGAAGTCTAACAATTATCTTGATCCGTCAAAAGTCTGTCCCGCAGGAGAGACTACTCGAGCATTTTCATCATGTCCTCACCTCATTACCTTCTGTGACATGGCATCCTGTTCACCTATAATATGTTTCTTCTGTGCAAATAGGGGTAGGGATGGACCAACAGTAATAGGTAGCGATATAGCATCTGGGGTTGGTCTGGCACTTACACTCTGGGGAGAGTAACTCCCATGTTCTGATCCATCATTGGAGACATATCTGACTGTGTCCCTGTTACTGGAGTGAATCTCGGCATGACTTGTGGCTGTACTTGGGGCAGAAAAAGTGGAGCTGGTTCAGTCTGAACCAACGTCGGTCTCAGGTAAATCTGTTCCGTAGGCACCATTAAGTTCGAAGTTGTTTCCATAATGGGCACATCAGGGTAAATTCTCTGAACCTGTGGTGGCTGAACCTGATATGCACTACAGGACATAGTAGGCACGTTAAAACCACTCTGCATTGCATTTTGTGTCAGGCTAACATTAACCTGCATCGGACTCACTGTCCTGTTAACCTGTGTCGGAGCTGTGGGATCAGCACTGGTTCTCGGACCACTCTCATGTGCTGCGTGTGGTGGTGGGCGATTTCTGAATAACTGCAAAATAAACTCATCATCATCTGATTCTTCCTCCACTGTTGAAGACTTTCTAGCCTCCCTATTTTCAGTTGGACTTCTGTTAGTCTTTCTAGTTGCTTTCCTCCCTTCCTTCTCATTGTCCTGCGTAATTGATGGAAACAGCCTAATTACGTGCAAAGTCTCCATCCTCCAAACTCTCTAATCACTGTCCCACCTAGCCTCTGTTAAAGTATTTTCTGTCTTTTTCATCCTCCTCTTGAATTTCTGTTGCTGTCTGGCGACTAGCTCCCAGATCACTAAGGCCTCGAACTGTGCTGGTCTCAGAAGGGGCTTCGATTCATATAGCACCATCCTTAAATGCTACAAAACCCTCCAATTGAACGTCCTATGTGTAGTTCCCATTCTTCTCTGTCACTTCGCACCACTGCTTTAGCCAACGACATGGAGCGATACCCTTATCATTCATTACAGTGTGGCTTCGCCTATGCTCATTATAATATGTGTATCTCCCCTTAAAGCACTCTTTAAAGCTTTGAAAAATGTCATCTTTTCAACATTTTGTTATTCAAAATCAAATCAGGAAGTGAATTTTAATCCCAGAATCCCTTTACCTACTTTCTCAACCAATTGCCTCTTACAGACAGCTGCCATTCGGTGAGTGACCCTTCTCACTAACCAACCTATCCTAGTGCGGCTCCAATGACATCACACTCACACGTACTGTGGCTGACAGTCTTGCAGCTTGTCCACCCAAACTCCGATTCACACCAAACTAATGCAAAAATTGAGAGCACTATTCAAAAACCAAATATGCTAATTCACAACAGGAAAGGTAACACAATTGCTTAAGAAACGGTACAGATTGTTTACTGACGGGTCTTCCTGCACTTACAGCTACTCCTTCTTTCTCAGTCTCACAAATTTGCATGCAAAGTTCGACCCACAAATTTTACTCTCAACTGTCCTGGTGCACATAGGACTCACCAGATTTTAGTCAAAAGTTTCTTTCACTCACTTTGAGTCACACTCTGACTTGTCGACCACGCCCGACCACGCCCGATCGACCTATTAAACCAGACAGATTACAATATAAAACCAAGTGTCTCATACACTTTTCAATATACTCCAGAGTCTTAGACTACACAGAGTCCGTACATTAACAACTTCGTAGACAATTTTTTTGCACAAAGTTCCACACACATGTGAAGTTCGATGACTTCCTTACTCTCACAATAGGGGTGCACACACTCCTTCTACAACTTCATTTGGAGTAAGCAAACTCCCTAAACCCTCACAGACCTCACAATTCACTTGCGATTTGCATAAGCTGTGCAAGCGCAACCTACTTCATTCACACTGTCACTAGAATGCTGAGAACATCCTCAAACAACCATTAGCAAGATCTGAGATTCTGGGAAAGTCATTTCTGGACTCAGGAGAACATTTTCTCTCCAGTTAACATAATTGGAAAATAAAATCCAAATCTCAGTAATAATGAACTCTCAAAAGACCATATCATCAAGCTACCACCATCTCTGGGAACGACTACAATGGGCTCTTAGGGAGACAAACCATTACCTCTCTGCTCTTCTCTGTACTGGACCTCTATGGTGAGCTCTTCAGGAGACAAACCATCACCTCTGCTCCTACTCTGTACCAGACGTCTATGGAGAGCTCTTAAGGAGACAAAGCATCACCTCTGCTACCATCACTGTTAGTACGTCTGACCTTGATAAGTATACCTTGATAAGTAAACTTACAAGAGGGCGCGAATAGGTTGATGAACCTTTGGACTCGCAATTAAGATGATCCCACCGTAATTCCAGAACATGCAGATCAATAATCGATTATCAATAAACAATATCAATAATCAACAATAATGAATGACATTAATAATCAATTGGAATCAGTAATTGTCACACACCATGACCTTTCAGTCATGAATAACCTTACCTTTTAGTTAAAGTTAGAATATTTGTTTCCCTATATTGACAATGCTAACATCATGTAAATTAATCTTAAAATCAAATGATACACATACAGTAACAATACTGGCTGTCCAAAGCGACGGAAGAAACGTAATCTAATCAAAGCTTGAACTATTACACATTCTAAGGTTACTGTGAAAATTAATAAAAAGAACAATTGCGCAAACAATATCACATACATCTAGATTCAGCAGAGAAATTCATCAAGCATTATTCCCTATTGGCAGACTTTCATTAGTGATAATCCTTTATCTAACATCAGATTAGCATCAGCATGTTGGGCTTCATGCAAAACAGTTTAGTAACACAAATTTGGAAAACCTCTAAGTATGGCTCTATCAAAACAGTGCGGCTAGTATCTAGAAGAAGTAAAAACAAATAGGAATAACAGACACATGAGTACAATAATGCCTCTCCTCAATTGGATCAACAAGCTAAGATAGTCATCAGGACATCAGTTCAGTCAGCAAGGCATCAGGTTTCAGCATCACAGTTCAGAAACCACAAAGTCTTTAAGCAATAAAGTTAAGCACGTCTCTTGTCTAGATGCACAAGAAAATATTGACCTTTCGGCCAGCAAGAAAATGGGCAATGGGCTAATGTCAAAACGCAAAATGCTTGTTTCTTCTCAGTGCAGTCCCATTAAGTTAAATTCACTGAAACTACTTCCCAAATCCTTGTTGGTCAAGGTATTGCATGTTTGCACTTTGTCCAATAAAACTAAAACTTCAAATCTTTGAATTCTACCACTTTTCCATTCCTATGTCGCTGGTTGGTTTTGTCCTGCAATGTTCTCATCATCCGGCTCGTCAGGTAACAATATTGTTGCAGCTTATACTCTAGTCAGTGTCTCCATTGTTCTCCTCCTGAGAAAGTTAGTCTCACACACATTGCACTAATATTGTTACTTTTAGCAAAGACAGCATCTTCTAGCAGTGGGTTGTCATGAGAAAAGATTCTCAGCTACTAGCACATTTAAACAATAATGGAAAATCACAATTTGACTCTCTAGAACAGCCATTTATTAAATGTTAAGAAATACAGCTTCACATGAGGCCTGGCAACTAAGCCAAGACCTTCGATTAGTTAAGGCCTACAATTTATAAAGCTAATTCATAATGGATAACCCTTAATATGACATATTACTACATTAGTCATACATGTGCTCAACATTTCATATTAATAACTATTAGTAAGAACACTTCGTGAACATTGACGGACACTTATCGTGATCACATTTTCATATGTGTGCATTATTTTTCTACATAATTATATTTTCTACACAAATTCATTACTCAGAATACATAGACACCTATCAATAATTTTTAATAAAACACCTGCGCTAGCAGGGCCAATTATCTCTCACAATTGTCTCCTGCGCCTTATAGATATCACTTAGGTAAGTAACCCAAGCTTTTTTCTGGCAATGTGCACTTTATGAGGGGAATTTGAATTACTGCACCCCCTCTAAACTAACATCCAGAACTTAACCATATCTTTATCCTGGATTGATACTAATCATAAGGTCCCAGTTTGATTGGTAAAAAGCCTACTTTTTGGCCCAAATCAGGGCCTTATAGTCCTTCTTCATGTTCATGTAACCCCTTCGTCTACTAGAGTTCACCCTAGAGTGCCTCATCCTCCCTGCTTTCCTCAAGTTTTTCCTGGCATTAAAGCACTCTTTATCAAACCACAGTTGTTTTAAGGGCCGGTTGGGGTTATCCCTTTTAGCTTCCTGGTTACGTATTCTAACTATAGGGGTCAGCCACTTTGCTGCCTCTTCTATAATTTCCAAGTACCATTTTAGGATTTTCAACCCTGAGACCTCCCCGAAGTCCATATCTTTAGACATTTGGAATTGCATCAGTCGGGATATATATCTTTCACTGATTCTTGTTGTTAAGCGCTTTTGACAGGCTACTTTCACCCGTATCACACGTTCTCTTTGGTAAGGAGCTGCACGAAGGGCTGTTTTCAAGCCCCAATGGTCACTACCACTTATTCTTAATGCCTGAAAGCTTGTACAAATGTCAAAAAAACACGCCTGTGTAAACATATAGGGGGTGTTGGACCTGGCCCTTTTATAGGGTCATTCCCCAGAAGTTTTGCCTCCTTATTTTTTCTGACCTTTGTTGGCCGACTTTTTGACTCTGAGCACTTTTTCACTGCTAACCAGTGCTAAAGTTAATGTGCTCTCCCTTACAAAATTGGTATGATTGGCTTATACCTAATTGGCATATTTAATTTACCTATAAGTCCCTTGTAAAGTGGTATCCCTATACCCAGGGCCTGTAAATTAAATGCTACTAGTGGGCCTGCAGCGCTGCTTGCGCCACCCACTGAAGTAGCCTGTCAAACCTATCTCAGGCCTGGTAATGCAGGGCCTGTGTGCGCAGTTTTCTGCCACAGGGACCTGGCATCTAAAGTTACTTGCCAGGCCCAAAACTCCCCTTTTACTACATGTAAGTCACCCCTAAGGTACACCCTAGCTAGCCCTATGTGCAGGGTGCCATGTATGTAGAAGGAAGGACATGTGCCAGGTTGCGTGGCCTGTATTGGTAGTGACAAACAGCCTAACTTGGTGTCCCACTGCTGTGAGTGCTGCCTTCTCATAGGATTGCATTGGAAATGCCCTGCCTTATGTGTAAGGGGTATTGTCTGATTTTTGAGGGGTAGCGTAGGAATGTTTGGTATGGTTGTGATAGTGATAAGAAATGCTGCTTGCTGGTGTAGGTGTATTTTTTATTATTATTACAGAAATGCTACTTCTGGAAAGTGCGCATTTATCTGTGCTCATGACTGGTGTTTTGTAGCTTACCTCCAATCCACGTCTGGGCATACTGACAGTTGGGGCTTCGTGCATACTTTTCAGACAGCCTGAACACATGGAGGGTGGAGGCATCACAGATGTGTATCTACATATTGTAAAGCCTTCCTAGGCTGAGAGAAGGGAGAGGTGGGGCACAACTGCATTTGTAAAGGCTGTGCCCTTCCCTCGCACAATAGTGTCGTTTACGCCCCACTGATGTTTGGAGCCTGTGCTGGAGGAGAGAAGGGGGACTCCCAGAATCAGTTGTGCCATGATCTAATGCTCTCCCTGTCAATGCTTTGAAGTGTCAATCTATTGAGAAGTGGGGTTGTAACCCCTGTTATAACCCACAAAACTAGAAGTAGGCAGGTTTATTTCTGCTACACTAACCATACTTAGTTGCACAAAATTAAGACCCCTGTGATTGGTCAGTATGGGAAACTCAGTTTGGGTGTTTTCAACCTCTGTTACAGTTGCATTTCTTAGGCTGAGTTTATCAATCTCCTCGCTAGCCCAACAATTAAGCCTATGAAAACTGGGGAGTTGAAAGCAACTTTTCGAATTTCTCTTCCTTCTTTGGTCTCTCTAAGGCTACTAGGTCTATATCACTTGTAGTTAACTCCTCTAATGCCTTACAGGCTGGGAAAGCCTGACCTATTTAATGGATTCCATTTTCTTGCTTTTTTCCCTTGTCTGGGGATACATACCTATGCAAAAACTTAGCTATTGGGTCCCTACAGGGGTTTGGAGCCTGCCCATGGGCAGATTCTATGTCTATATAATGAATAGCTGATACATCTTGGCACTCCATAGTCTTAGGGCTCCTCTCGATGTACGAATAGTGATTACTCAAAGATATATCAGCCAAGTTTCTTTGGGGTCCTTAGTTCCCTTTTTATTGCCTCAAATGATACGTCCTTTCCTTAGGGACCTTGGACCTAAATTAAACTAAGGGGTAACCTCATTTACACTACCTTTGACTCTTTTTTATCACACCCTTTTCCACTAAACATGCTCTTCTTTTGTCCCATTAATTCTTTGCAGCTTGGAAGTGGATCTACAACTAGCCTAGCCTGCTGAGGGAGATGTCTTGGCTTTTCTCCGTATCACTACATTTCCACACATTGAAACACCCTAAGTGTCCTTTGAGCCCCACCATAAGGCAACCCACTGGAAATGTCAGGTATGGCAGTCAATAGACTTTGGGGCTGAAAATTAACGGGTCCTGTGCTATTAATTATACTCTCCTCTAGAACCCCCACTAATCAAGTCCCCTCTTCAGAGCTCGCAAACCTCAGTTCGGATGGTCAGAACAAACAGGGAGAGGAGGAAAGACCTGGGTATATTGCTCCAACATTTCCACTCAAATTCAAAGCCTCCTTTTCCTGGGTAGCAAAATACTCCAACTGCCCTACTACCATAGAAGCTACATGTCACCCTTTTTCAGAGCCCTTTCATACAGACAGCTTGAAAAGTTTTCTCACAAAATCCTTTATGGAGACAAAACTTTAGTCAAAGATTTCAGATTTCCCGCTGTCGCAGACCATTCTACATACACCTGAGATACCTATTTGTAGAGAAAGGATACAATAGACTTGGGCCCTTGTAAGTCCCTAGTTTCCTACATGTTAACTGTTAGTCCACCTTTTTTTAAACATTTGTAGCCACAGGGAACTTGACACCCTTTTTCCTAGGAGGAGGCATCACTGGCTGGGTTTGGCACGGAACCCAATAAACATTTCTAGTCAACAACAAATTAAATAAAACTGACTTCACTTACCTCCTCCTGCTGCACCCAAAAAGAGAGACTAAAGCTCTGCTGCTGCACTGCTGCCTCCACCCTGAACCCTGAAAAAACAATTCCAGCTGCTTGCACCCAGGCTCTTCAAGATCCCTCACCAATGTTGTGAACTCTAGGCTCGTGTCCCCCAATATCAGAGAGCACCTTCGTATCATTACCAGGTCAGGGGCTTTTAGCATATTGGGCAGGATAACAGATGGCAGTACCTTACCCCTATGGGAAGTCTACTGAAAACCCCCACTGGTGTGGAGCACAAGAAACAACTTAATTGCCACCAACAATATGTGATGTTTAACATAGGACCTAATTGGGAGGCTTCCAGATTCTCCTGATCTCACAACAAGCCTCCAGGTCTCCCAAGGCAGCGATTCAGCATTGCAGTGTTTCAGCCCCAATTTAGTCTCAAAAACAGCAGATCACAAGATTTAACAAAGAGTCGAATCAGCTCCGGACTCAGCGCTGGTAAACAGGTGGTGAACAGGCAGGCGGGCATGAGCACAGGTGCACAGCACGTTGCATAGGTATCAGGCCATGTTAAAATATTTGAGGAAACTGTAGCAAGTTGTCAATTAATTTCAAATCCAGTGCCAAGGCAGCCCCATATTCATTTTGAATCTGCTTTAGCATTTCATGCAAAAAAGCAATAGAAGGTGTACAGTGTGCTAAGGTATATATGGCAGCAAAGACGCTGCCCCAGGTGGCACAGTCTTTACATAAGGGGAACCACACCAAGTAGTAGACACGTTATAAGAATTCTGTGTTTGCTTTGGTCTCCTGTATTGGAAAACACTGCTTCAAGCTGGTTTGGTTTTTTGGCAATCCAAAACAGAATTTCCTCCTGTATGGTGGGAACCTTACCCATAATTGCATTAATAGTGACAAGAATATTCATAGGCACAGCTAACTGTGGCTGAACAGCTTGAACAGCCCTTGCTGGAGCAGTTGTTATTGTATGCATAACAAACTGCGTTAAACATCTATTTAGTCTAACCAGCCCTGTGTACAGAGTCAACATTCACGTATGTTGTGCAGCTGGTTAGAACTGGTCAGGTTGTCCCATCATTGATGAGGGGTACCTAGTCTTACATTTTGAAGTGGATGTGAGAGGGTGCCTTGGAACCAGTTGTGATGGTCATGAAAAGTTAATGTGATCTAATTGATTATAAGGTCTGTACTGATTAGGTACTGTGGACTTAGCGTGAAAAATGAAATATCTGTGGTATGCCATTTCCTGCAGGAAAACTGACTGAAAAAAGACTTCACATATGCTTTGTGTGCCTCAACCATGAAGGTAGTAGCTCCATCCATAAGAGGGGAGTTCCTGCACCAATAAATGTGCTGTTACTGCATATCTACAATTAACAAAAATGTTAATTGTGTTTGGTAGGGCACAGATAAGAACTAATCAGGAGACCCTCTAAATAAGTACTTGACCTAGAATGTTGGTGGTATCATGCTATACAGTTCCTACAAATTAAAAGGACTGTGTTAAGGGTCAACATAAACTTCAGGATATAGGGACTTGGTCAATCTATACCATCAGAAAATGATGACACAATTGCTAGCTAGCTCACAGAGCCCCATCAGAAATCCTAAATTTACCAGAATACCAGAAGGTATCAGCAACCTCAAACATGACTACTTCGATTCCCAAGGAAATTGTGGAAACAAATCTACACTTTCATCATCACTTTGCATGCCAAAGTTAAGACACATGAAATGTATGAAAATGTATTTTCAAATATTTATTAAAACAATCATATTCTTGTATAGAGAGCATGAACAGTGATTACTAAGCAGAAGAAACAAAGAATAGTAACCAGCATTATTAGAATGGTAAAAAACAGATAAACAATTCAACCAAGATAATTTTGCTGTGTTAGTACCCTCCTATCTGCTACTACCTACACTATCGAGAACATATTGGGAGTACCCTCTGCCAGATCAAGTGGGATAGCCTGACTCCTCATACCTGGATACAACGTACCACAAAGCTGCTCTGATGTAGTGCAGACTACATTCCTTTGCAAGATAGAGGTCAGAGTCAGCAGGGCTACATCCTGGTCACAGTGCTCCACATTCCAGAATAATCATAGTTGAAGTGCTCCTCTGTCAAATATAGCACAGAGGCAATTTATTTATGAAACCCCTGTTCTTATTGCACTGTCAGAGGTGCAAAACTGATTCCATAACTTGCCTGCAACTTCGGAGCTGTCTCCAATTGACACTCATTATTCAACGGCATCACATTCTCTGTGCCTAGCCTTGGACAGAGTGTACAAACTGCATGGCAGCAACACTTACAAGGAATAGGTTGCATGTACAGTGTCTTCTCAGTACATTATCACATAAGTGTAAAACCATTTAAAAAATATGTGCAATCTAAAATGGAGACCCTGTGTGGGTCCAAACGTGCTTCACCACATGATGACCTGTTAAAAGTCCTGGGAAAACATGCAATTGTCTTCATCATTGCTTGTCCCCTTGAAATTGGCTGGGTGACATTCTTGGAACTCACACTTAGGGGTAAATGAGAAGAAGAAGTTTGTGGCTGTGACCTCTCCCATCCATCAGAGGTTGGTGACCATTATTTTGGGAAATCCATGACTTGCTAGCAAGAACAGAAAATAGAATAAGGACATGTGAAAGATGCTATGAATAAACAAATAATTTCCCCTATTGTAGACTTCTTTTCTGGTAGAACTTCTACCCATATCATCAACAATGTTTACAGGTGGTCTAGCACACTCTAGCATAGAAAACAAATTCACAATAATCCAATACCAAAATCACTACCTGCTTCTGATGTCCTGACAAAGTAAGAGAATGGACTCATTGCTCCTATGGAGATAGTGTTGAGACTATAATTTACTTGCTCTATATTCCGAGATGGCGATCTGATCATTCGATTTACCCCCGGTGCAGCATCCTTACCCTCTAAGATGAATCTTGTTACAACATGCTCAGTTGTCCATGCACTTCAAAGTCCTTAAGAGGTCATTGACTAGCAGTCCTCAATAACTTTGGAAATCCTCCAGTGGTCGTGCTGGCAGTCAAAGGTGTAGGGGGGGTTCCACCACCGGCCCCGCCAAAGGACTCTGTGAGCGGTATTATAACCGGTAATACTGCCTGGTGTCCTGATGGTGGGGCACTGCTGGCAGTGGAAGGTCCTGTTCCGTGCCGGACGACCTCCTTGCTGGACAAGGTAAGTCGATTGTCTGACCAGGAAGGGGGGGTGGGAAGATGGAGGGTGTTGTGTGTGAGTGGGTGTTGTCTGTGTATGTGAATGTAAGTGTGTATGCGTGTGTGTATGGGTGTTTAAATGTGTGTTTTAATGTGTGTGTATGCGTGTGTGTATGAGTGTTTGAATGCGTGTGTATTTGCGTGTGTGTATGGGTGTTTGAATGCCTGTGTGTATATAGGTGTTTCGATGCGTGTTTCAATGCGTGTGTTCATGCATGTGTGCATGGGTGTTTGAATGTGTGTATGATTGTTGAAGTGAGTGTATGTTGGATTGTTTGTGTGAATGGAATGTTTGTGTGAATACAGGTATGTATGCGTCTGAGTGAATGTGTGTATGGATACATGTGAGTGAATGCGTGTATGGATGTGTGTGAGAAGCTGACCTGGTTTGTAGTGGGTACCAGAAGTACTTACACCTTATACCAGATCTATGGATCCACCTTAGTGAAATGTAGGCAGTATCTAGCAGCTTGGGCTGTCTAGGGATAGCTGTAGCAGAGCAGCCAAGGCTGAACTAGGAGACATGCAAAGCTCTTGTAATACCACTATATTCACACAGTACTGATACACAAAAAAGACAATACTCAGTGTTACCAAAAATAAAGGTACTTTATTTTAGTGACACAAGACCACAAATATCTTAGAGGCAATACCCCTATTGAAGGAAAGTATTATACACAATATATACACTAGTAACCAAAATCAGGTAAGTACACAGTCAGAAAATAGTGCAAACAGTGAAAAACACAATAGATTGCAATGGGCCTAGGGGCAACACAAACCATATACTAAAATAGTGGAATGGGAATGTCGGCTCCCCCCTAGGTAAGTGTAGTGTGTAGAGGGGCACTGGGAGTGTAAGAAAACACCAAGGTAAGTAAAGTACCCCACCCCAGAGCCCAGGAACACAGGAGTAAAGCACAGAAAGTTTCCTCAGCACACACTACAAGGGTGGTAAAGGATTATTCAAAAACCAAACAAGACTGCAAGACACCAACAATGGATTAGTGGACTTGAAGACCTGTGGAGAGAGGAGACCAAGTCCAGAAGTCGATGAAGAGTCCAAGAAGAACAGGAGCCCCTGCCAACACAGATGAAGGTGCAAAAGTGGATTCTCTGGTTAGAAGAAGAGAGCAGAAAGGCACCAAAGAAGACAGCTGTGGGTTCCTGCTTGGTGCAGGCGATGTCCCATGTCAAGTCAGGGGATGAATGCTGCTTTTCGTCATTGGATTTCACCAACAAGCCTTGGATCATGCAAGTGTTGCGGTTGGCGGGAAAAGGTACTACCTGGGCCCAGGAGGCACCTGTATACCTCAACTCAGATTTAGGAGGAAGAGGGAGCTTGCAGCACTTTAGAGAGCCACACCCACAGGAGTCCCAGAACACGGGAACATTTGAGTTGCAGAATGCTGTCATCGCAGTCCTACACAAAGAGATCCCACGCCACCGGAGAACAACCCAGGGAGCTTAGCGTTGCAGGATAGAGTGCTGGGGATCTGGGCTATGCTTGCACAAAGGGCTTTTGTAAGAAGTGCACAGAAGCCCAAGGAGCTGCAGAACATGCAGTGCACAGGGGTACTGTCTGGTACAGGGAGGCAAGCCCTTACCTCCACCAAATTTGGACAGTTGGCTTTTGGACAGTCAGGATCACTTCGGTCCACCACCTGTGTTCCAGGGATCACGCTTGTCGACAGGAGAGGAGTCCCAGAATACTGGTTGTCATTGCAGAGAGGTGCCTGCTGAAGCAGGAAAGTGACCACGTCATTCCAAGGGAGATTCCTTCGGTCTTTCTGGTGCAGAATGAAGACAGGCAGTCCTCAGAGCATGTAAACCCTGGAAACGGTTGCAGTTGCTACCTGGAGCTGAAGTTGCAAGGTCACAGTAGCCTTCCTGGATACTTTGTTGCAGTTACAGCGGTTCCTGGAGCAGTCTGCGGTTGATCCAACATTTAGAAGCTGAAGCAGAGGATGCAGAGGATGCAGAGGAGTCCTGGTGGAGTCTTGCAAACCAAATCTGAGGAAACACCCAGAGGAGAGACCCTAAATATCCCAGAGAGGGGAATTGGCTACCTACCCAGGTATGCACCTATCAGTGGGGTCTCTGATGTCACCTGCTGGCACTGGCCACTCAGACGCTCCTAGAGGGTCTCCACACCTTGGAATCCAAGATGGCTAACACCAGGGACACTCTGGAGGAGCTCTGGGCACCACCCCTGGGGTGGTGATGGACAGGGGAGTGGTCACTCCCCTTTCCTTTGTCCAGTTTTGTGCCAGAGCAGGGACTGGGGATCCCTAAACCAGTGTAGACTGGATTATGCAAGGAGGGCACAGTTTGTGCCCTTCAAGGCATTTCAGAGGCTCTGGGAGGATACCCTTCGCATGCCTATAACACCTATTTCCAATGGGAGGGGGTGTAACACCCCTCTCATAAAGGAAATACATTGTTCCACCTTCCTGGGATAGAGATGCTCAATCCACAGGAGGGCAGAAAACCTGTCTGTGAGGTGGCAGCAGCTGGGGCTGCAGTGGAAACCTGGTTTGTCAGTACTGGGTGTCCATGGTGGAGCCCCCAGGGTGTATGGAATTGGCCCCCCATACCACAATTGGATTTGGGGTTCAATTTCTCAATCTTAGACACCTCACATGGGCATATTCAGAATTACCATTGTGAAGCTACATATATGTATTGACATATATGAAGTGCACGATTATAATGGTGTCCCCACACTCACAAAATCTGGGAAATTGGTCCTGGACAATGTGGGGGCACCTTTGCTAGTCCAAGGGTGCCCTCACACACAGTAACTTTGCACCTAGCCTTCAGTAACTGAAGGTTAGACATGTAGGTGACTTATAAGTTACCTGGTGCAGTGAAAATGGCTGTGAGATAGTGTTTGCACTATTTCACTCAGGCTGCAGTGGCAGTCCTAAAGGAGTGTTAGTCTGAGCTCCTTATGGGTGGCAAAAGAAAAACTGCAGCCCATGAGGATCTCCTGGAACCCGAATGCCCTGGGTACCTAGGTACCATATACTAGGGACTTATGAGGGGGTTCCAGAATGCCAATCTGAATTGGAATATGGAGTCACTAGACTATAGTGACAAATTTGGTAAACATGCAGAGCATAAGCACTGAAGTTCTGGTTAGCAGAACTCCAGTGACACAGTCAAGCATACTGACAACACATATAGGCAACAAACTATACGCACTGGGGTCCTGACTAGCAGGATCAAAGTGAGACAGTAAAAACACACTGACAAACAGGCAGAAATTGGGGGTAACATGCCAAGAAAGATGGTACTTTCCTAAAATGCGTGTGAGTGAATATATGTGTGGATGCGTGTGAGTGAATGCATGTATATAAGTGTTGGTGAATGAGTGTATGATGGGTGCATGTGGTTGTGTGTGCGTATGTGTGTATGCAGTGAGGGGGATGGGGAGTGCTGGCATGGAAGGGGGGTGGGGTTGCTGGTATGTAAGATGGGGTGCTGGTATGGAAGAGGGGTTGAGGGTACTGGGATTGTGGGGGGGGGGGTTGGGGAAGTCATCTGCCAGTGACAGGAAAGGCATTTCCTGTCACAGGTAGCCTTTCCACCAAGGTTTTCGTGGTAGTCCTACTGCCACGGAAATCCTGGCGGAAAGCCGACTCGTTATACCGCCAGCGGTCTTCAGTGGAGCACCAGGTCAGAGATACTAATCTCTGTCCCGACTGTCCAACCTCCCTGGAGAGAGAAGTGGGGATGTGGCAGTTTGGCACATGCTAAACCGCCACACTCATAATGTGGTGGTCTTCAACGCCGGCCCATCGGTGGTGAGACCGCTACTTCGGTCCTGGCGGTTTCGGGCTCCCAGGGTCATAATGAGGGCCTATATTGCCAAACAAAACTAACATGGAAAATAAGGGGGAGAGAAAAGTGGGACTTGAGTGAGATATCTAAACAAACAAATGGAGGTAGTATATTTTATGTACCTATGAGTGATGCATAGCGCAATGAAGAGACGGTATAAAGAAGATGACTGTAAGATGTTTCTAATAGTGTTTTTCAGTGCCTTTCATTAGTGACTTTGGACAAAAAGGCAGTGCTGATTCAATTTCTTTATATTTGTAATTCTGAGATGATTGCCTCAATATTTTCAATTGGGATATTGGGAAGTTCCTTGGAAAGCTACAGAGCACTGTCTATAGCTCTAGATATTATAATGTTAGCCATTCTACAAGATCAATAGAAAACACATTAAATAGATGAAAGCTTTCTACCTCTAAAATTCCTGAGCGCAAGCTGGCACTGATCTGGTCGGACAGTATTGAATTCCATGTGGGCTGTAAAAGAATGGTTTCAAACAGTTGCGGCTCACTGACCTCTAAGGGGGGGGTATGGGTGCGGCACACGGGGGGCACTTAACAATAAAATTAAATAAATAAAAAACGTATTTCCTCTGTTGCCACCGCGTCAGTCCTCTGTTCCTTGTCACTCCAGGCTGCAGGCACAGGCTCTCAGCCTTCCCTGCGGCCAATCCTGATGCTGCTCAAAGCAGCATTAGGATTGGCTGGGAGCACCCAGCCAGGGCACTCCTAGACAGACTGGAAGCCTGTGCAGGTTCTTACCAGCCCAGCAACACAGGGCCGGGCTGGAGAGAGCCTACTGCACATGTGTGTTTGGCTGGCCGGAGCCAGCCAGCCAAACGCACATGCGCTCTGCAGGGAGTGCTCTGTTCACTCCCTCAAGTGCTCGTCATCCCCAATGGCCGCCCCTTTTCAGGAAAACAATAATAAACACAGTTTATGAAACAGCTTTGCAGCTGCCGCTGCAGGAGGGTGTGAAGCTCCTCCGCCCTAATAGAGGAGTCACCGCTGGTTTCAAACCTCTGTATTGTGTAAATATAAAAAGAAAGGCAAATAGTTTTTCACACTAAACTTCTGTTGCAGACACGTAGGCCACATACACAAAAACTAAAACTCCATGTTGCTTGTGTCACAAGAACACATTGCTATTACACTAATGTAAGCATGAGCTTCAGTGACTAATAATTAATAGTATTTAAGTGCTCATGTCTGGATGGCATGGGAAGACCAGAAAGTGAAATATGATTTTCTCATTCTGGCATTTTCAAGTAACTCTCAAGGTTGCTACTGCAATGGGAAGAGGGCACTGTTTAACCGAATACTATAAATGTATCAAGAAGCTGTTACACATATAGTGAAAGCACTTTGGTTTGCTATGCCGGAAAAGTGACCTGTTTAGTACAGTTCCATTGCTGATCAAGAAGAGAACTGTCTATGCTCACAGTTTTTTGTCAGACATTTTGCTGGAGCTTCCTTGTCATTCATCTGAATAAAACTTTGTCCTCAAAGAATGATCCTGCATGTGAATTATATTTAAGGTTCCAATGTTCACACTCTTTCTAAGCACTTTAATTGATAGTATTATTTTTACCCAATTTAATTCTGCTAAATTTACTGACTCAGAAAAATGGAAGGCTGAGGTGGCCCTTCCAGGAGTCAAACCCTTAACCTGTGGAACACAGTAGCTGTCAAATGAGAGAGTTTAAATCACTGAGCGCTTTACTTTTAATAAGAGAGGGGTTTAAAGCTAAATATTACCCCTTTTTCAGTGTTAGGGGGAAATTCGCGAAAATAGACAGCAAGTCCTCGACTGTCCACTCAGTCATTGATGGTTGCAATAAACTCAATCCTAAACAAAACTAAGGTTAATCAAGAAGATGGGAGAGAAAATGAGGATATTGAATCCTCATAGCATGGTTTAGGCTCCTGTTCTGGTTAAGACAAAGCACAAATCTCTCTCTTTCTATATTCTGAAAGGCTTTGGTATATAGCACTCCATAATCAGGAAATATAGCGTCTCATTAGAGGAGGAAGGTAACAGGATGTCTGCCAACATTGTTGAATGTTCTGTTTGTCCTTATCATGCTTCCCTTACCTTATTTTGAGCTTGAAGGAAAACAGTGTTTTTTATGATGAAGCTGCCATTGCCTCTGAAATGGAAAAACCCCTGCAAAGGAGTGACCACTGGTTGAAATGGTCTCAGAGAAGCCTCCAAATTAATGGGTTCTTTTCTGGCACTGTTCCCACAACTATTCTTTGAGTCAGCAAATGTCATGTAACACATGGTGGTCCTGGACATAAAACTATGAAATATCCAACATACACTGGGACAACCCCTGGTGCATTGGGAACAAATATTATGTTATTCCTGAAAATGGTCCCCAGCTTTAGGGCCTTACCTTCAGAAATATCTTAAAAGGCAAGAGGTCTCCTAAAGATAACGTTTCCCTCAAATCAGCTCCATCCATGTGTAAAGTAGAAGTTTCAGTGGGGCATTGTCTGCCGTAACAGACTTCCAGTGTAGATTAGGAAGTGCAGATATTTTTTATATGAAGCAGATTTTTTTATATATATATATATTTTATATATAATCTCTTCTATTGAGATCAATAGGGCTAGAAGAAAGGGACAGCCACACCACACAGTCAGATTGTCGCCGTCTAGGATATTAGTTTATGTTTCATGGCCCATTCTCTCAAAGACTAAAGAAAATGAATTAGTTTTAGATTCAAGAAAATGATCAGAAATGCACATGTTGGAATGGCAGTAGGTCAAAATCAGCCTTAAACCAATTTATACAAATGAATTTTATTGTAATTCTATCTACTTTTTAAACACTAAGAAACAATTTAGTTTACTGTATGTGCAACTCATAATGGCTAATCTTAAATCTATTTGTATTCTAATGTCTTTCTAAATATGGCAACAAAGAGATGATGGGCGACATGCTTGAATTAATCTCAGGCACTAGTAATTACTCAGGGCCAAACTCTAATGTGTTGTGTTTTTTGCCCACTAGGCCATTCTAGACAGAGACCAGCCAAATGGAAATGTGCCTTGACCCTGCTCCAATAGGAATACTACCGTCAGAACGCCCAGACTGGGCCTCTTCCAGATGGGACAACAGACATTCAAAAACTGCTTTGGCCTATATAGGCCTCATCAGTAAGGTATATCTTGTTTTCTATGGTACAGTGGGCATGGAATCAACGGCTGGACATACTCTTTGCACTAAGGGCATTACACTGAGGAAAACAAAAAGGTTTTGGATAGAATGCTTGGTTTAATCTCAGGTACAAGTTTTTACTCTGCTTCAATCCAGGCCATTGGTTTTCCAAAAAGAGGTGACATTCATAGCTTCATGCTAAGAACACTCAGGTTATGGAGCTGATCCTGTTAAAGGCTCCTAAAATGAGGGAAATTGCCAATGTACCCAGACAGGAACCCCAAAGTAGCAGCAGCTGCATCTAAAATATCCCCTTTGGTTAAATATTTAAATGTTAATACCTTATTTGGTTTCACCATTAGAAAGTATATGAGGTTATTGCTAAATATGTAAAAATCCTATGTTCTCTAAAACAAATATGTTGAAAGGAAGGTCAATAGAATTATCTACTTCTGGCATATCTACTACAAGCACCGGAAAACGAATGTGTGCAGACAGAGAGCCAGAGTGCTACTAGCAACCATCTGCTGTTTGTGACTTTTAGAAATTAAAACACATAGGCGGTCATTCTGACCCTGGCGGTTGAAAACCGCCAGGGCAGAGTGCAGCGGAAGCACTGCCAACAGGCTGGCGGTGTTTCATGGGCAATTCTGACCGCGGCGGTAAAGCCGCGGTCAGAAAAGGGCAACCGGCGGTTTCGCAGCACCGCCATGGGGATTCCGACCCCCTTCCCACCATCCTGGTCCTGGCGGTAAAAACCGCCAGGAACAGGATGGCGGGAATGGGTGTCGTGGGGCCCCTGGGGGCCCCTGCACTGCCCATGCCACAGGCATGGGCAGTGCAGGGGCCCCCTAACAGGGCCCCATAATGATTTTCAGTGTCTGCCTAGCAGACACTGAAAATGGCGACGGGTGCCACTGCACCCATCGCACCCCTTCAAGTCCGCCGGCTCCATTCGGAGCCGGCTTTATTGTTGAAGGGGCTTTCCCGCTGGGCCGGCGGGCGGCCTTCTGGCGGTCGCCCGCCGGCCCAGCGGGAAAGTCAGAATGACCGCTGCGGTCATTTGACCGCGGTACGGTCTTCCGCCGGGGTCGGAATGACCCCCATATTCTTTTAAAAAGAAAATATGTTCATGAGCCTGTTTAGCAGGCTGTTTATGCTATTGAGATCAAAATACAAATGGGCCATAACAAATAGAAAAGTAGAATTGTCTAATTTTCTTTGCCTGTGTATCTGTTTAAATTTGTGTTTTTGGAGAAGTGTTTCCCTATAACATATAGCAGATGATTAATAGTGTCCAAACAGCAGGCAAATGATCCCAACATACCTTGAAGCCTTTCTCAAGTGTCAAACTTGGTCGAAGAAAATGGACTTGCCATCCGATCAGCATTAGTAATAGTTTTGTAGCATGTAATAATCCACAAGTTAGACCTCTTCCATTTGGGTGGATGAAGTCTCGAATCTAGAGGATGAATATCTGTATGTAAACATGTACTAGCTAATCAACTAGGGCGGGCGAAATTGCCTACTTTTTCCATGTGTAAAACATACTTGTGACAAAAATTGAATAACTATGAAAGTATTAGCAGCCGATTGTCAGGGTCAAAATTACATGCAAAGTATGTGCTAATGTACAATAATTATAGGAGATACCTGTAGGAATGTGCCCCTTTGGGTATGGTCACACCCCACTTTTTACCCCATAGTTGATGGTTATGAGTCTGTCAGTGCAATAGTGCCTGCTAACTAGGCCCTAGTGCTTGTACTGTCTCCCAAAACCGATTTGTCAAATTGGCAGTTTGCCTTTTCCCCCACCCCCATTCATAAGTCCCGTAGTAACTGGTTCCTGGGATACCCAGGGCATAGGTGGTATGGAAGGCTGGAGCAGGAGTTTGTGCCACCCTGAGTGACCCAAACAAACTACTGATTGCAGGTCTGCCAGTACAGACTGCAGGAGCAGTACAAATCGCTAGATCCTGACTTTGCCCTTACCATGTGTGGCACAGTCCCATACACTGCCTTTCATATAAGTCAGATACCCCTAAGGAAGGCCTCTGAAGCCCAGGATGCAGGGTGCATTATATTCAAGGCGTAGGCATGTAAGCACAAGAATATATGTCTCTATAGTGTCTTTTCCATTAAAAAACAATATAAGTGATAGCCAGTGCATAGGATAACATAAGACTTGCCCCGGGGCAGACCCAGGCTGCCAGCTTCATTATGGTACTGCCTAGATATGTCGAGTTTGGTGTCAACAATGTGCCTTCTCTCTCCTGACATGATTCTGGTGTGAAGGGGCACCTGGTACGTATCCACATGGCACCTTAGAGGTTACCCACCTGTTTGCCCCAACTTCTTTTCTTTATGCTCTGGCTGGTCAGTCCACACTTTCACACAGCTGCTGCTAAGACAAGATTCTGACCTCCTGGCAGGTAGTGTGAACACTTCTAGGAGTCAGAAACAAAGGCTGAAGGTAGCACCTACCAACCCCAATTACAAGGTGAGGACCAACCACCTCCCCACACAATACTCTACTTTCCTACATTGATGTTACAGCAGTGAGATCCTGAATTTGTGTTTCGCAGTACAACTTGGATCCTGAATTTATGTTTCGCAGTACCACTTGATCATAACTGAATTTTGCATGAGAAATTCTCTAAATTGACTTTAGCATCAAAAATTATTTTTTCACATTTAAAAAAAAAATTCATATTGGTTTGTAAGGGCTCTGTGTAGACCCCATTCTATGAGGCATTCAAAAAGGCTTAGTAAGTTAGGAAAAAGGTTTTCTGAGTTTTTAATCAGGTCTCAATTGCTTGGTAAAAGGCACAATGGATGCTTTTTTTTTTTTTTTTTTTTGAAAGATGCACAGCAGAAAAGAAAATATAAATAAGATACATGTAAATACATTTAAACTATCTCATTCATTTACAATGAGCAATGGTCATTAATAGATTCTTCAAAACCATCTTCGAAAGAAATAAAGTGCAGGAATAGTGCAGTAAATTAATTATACCAAATATGTATCACATTCAAAAAACATTTAACTGCTACCTAACCACTGTGCTAACGGGGCCCAGATTAATTTACCAATCTGCCTGCGGGATCAACCCTTAAGCGCATAAGAGCCCATCTCAAAATAAAACATTGAGGAAAGGCGGGATAACCATTGGTTAAAGGTTAGTGACATAGGTTCCAACCAATCGGACCACATACAGCAGCGGGCCACTGACATAGCTAAAAACAAAAACCTCTGTGACTGCTCTGTATACCCCGCTTCATCAGTTCCTAATAATAAAAGTTGAGGGGTAATCACAACATCCTGGTGTTTAATCCTTGACAGAAACTTGGCAATGTCAGTAAAGAACTCATGCAGCCTACCGCAGCTAAAAAACATGTGTACTAAATCAGCCCCTACACTTTTACAACGGGGGCATACTACCCCACTCGAACTGCCCCATTTGGATAACCTAGCAGGGGTATAATATAGATGAAATACTGTTTTATAATGACGCTTCAGAAGCCTCAATACTCCGTCCCCACCTCTCCACATGATTGCCCAAATCGTCAGACAATAATTCAAGGAACAGTGGGCATAGCGTCCGAGCCCGCCATTTGGTTGACTTATATAAAACCTCCGAAATTGGGTTTCTGTCCCGCAATGGCCCATATCCAGAGGAGGACGGAGACAACAAGAAGTCCCTGATTTGTAAAAATTTTGAAGAATCTTTGCTATCAAGCATAAAGTCATTTTTTAATTCTTCAAATGATTTCAAATGACTATCCTTATATAAATCCCCAATACGCTGAACACCACGCTGTACCCACTTAGCACAGCACTTGTCCTTGAAAATGTCAGGGAGTATTGACGTATTCGAAATAGGCATGTAGAAATTAAGCCGACCAATTCCAATTCTACTTTTAATGCTAGACCAGACCTTAAATGCAGTCCGAACAGTTTTAAACTTAACTTTTTTTAAATAGCTGGGTTCAACTATTCTCATAAAAGCCGCATTGGCATGCCTCCCCCATATCATGTTGTAGATAGTTGGACAAATTTCACCAGCGCCTCTATTATCAACATCTTGGGTAATTAGTGGCTGGATATATTGTAAGGCTGTTACCCAATAATAGAGAAGAAAATTTGGAACTGCCCAACCCCCTTTCTTTCTTGGGAGCACTAGGGCCCATATTTATACTTTTTTAGCGCTGCATTTGCGCTGCTTTTTGGCGCAAAAACGGCGCAAACTTACAAAATACAGTTTGCGCTGTGTTTGCGTCAAAAAATGACACAAATGCGGCGCTAAAAAATATATAAATATGGGCCTAAGTACTTGTATGCCCGCCGGGCTTTGGAAAAGGACCATATAAAACCATTTGCTAAATTCTCCTTATGTGTAAGCCATTTGTTACTAATTTCCAACGGGATGGTTCGAAAAAAATACAGAACCCTGGGAAGGAAGAGCATTTTAATAAGGTTGCACCGCCCGATAATCGCAAGGTGTAAATTATTCATGCAGTGTAGTTCTTTTCTAGTTTTGGCTAAAACAGGAGCAAGATTGTTCTCAACAATCTGCTCCAGATTAGTCATTAATCTAACACCTAAATAGGTCACTTGGTTCACCCTCCTATTATCTGCAATAGAGACCCATTCATTGCCCATTATTTGACATTTAGCCTTGTTTAGTTAGTAGCCAGAGACTTCACCAAAATCCACAGTTAACTTCTCTATTTATTCAACTGCCATCCCTGAGTCAGGTGTAGTGACGGCTATATCATCAGCATAAGCCAGTTTTTTAAACGTGCCGTCAATCATTACCATAGGTGGGATCAAATTGCTTTCAAGGAGCCTTCTAATTAAAGAATCAATGTAGAGCGCAAAGAGCAGCAGTGAACAGGGACATCCCTGTCTAGTGCCCTTTGTAATAAAAATGGGCTCAGAGGCTACCCCAGCCAATTGAAATTGTGCCGTAGGTTTCTGGTATAAGCCCTGGATAGCCCTTATAAAACCAGAATCTATATTACATTTAGGAAGCACTGCCCATAGGTAATGACATAGGGGCTGCTGTAGCCTGGGATGCATCTAACATGGTGATGAGCCGACTCACATGGTCGGCGGTTCTACGCCCAGGGATAAATCCATGCTGCCATGGAGAAACAAGTGCTGCTGTTACCAGGGGAGCTGATCAAGGGCAGGAGCCCTTTAAATTTGAATTGCGCTCCCGCCGTCGCGGGAAGCGCTGCTGTTAGCAGGGGAGCTGATCAAGGGCAGGAGCCCTTTAAATTTGAATCGCGCTCCCGCCGTCGCGGGAAGCGCTGCTGTTAGCAGGGGAGCTGATCAAGGGCAGGAGCCCTTTAAATTTGAATCGCGCTCCCGCCGTCGCGGGAAGCGCTGCTGTTACCAGGGGAGCTGATCAAGGGCAGGAGCCCTTTAAATTTGAATCGCGCTCCCGCCGTCGCGGGAAGCGCTGCTGTTACCAGGGGAGCTGATCAAGGGCAGGAGCCCTTTAAATTTGAATCGCGCTCCCGCCGTCGCGGGAAGCGCGCGGGCGGCGCCCGGGCAAAGCCCGGGCCAAGGGGGGGCCCGTACTTGCCCGTCATTGCCAGGAAGAGGCAGGGCAGGGCCACCCCACTGTCATCTACTCTAAGACGCCTGGACCAGGCAGCTAACTTGTCCAAGGCTGTCTGAAGGAGAATCCAAGTTCCTTTGCTCGGTGCGTGGGCAGCCTTTCAACAGAGCACCAGGTCCCAACAAGCACGTGGAAAACCATCAACCCAAGCCGGATACTCGTAGGTTTTCAGTGTACTCAGTGAACTTATTACAGTGCTCCATATACCTGCCTATTGAATCTCGCTTCCTGGAGGGCGCAAGGAGGCGGCTCCGTTCTTCTTCCATGGGCAGGAGCCTATAACTCGCTACCTGTCCTGCGCCCCCCAGCGCCCGAAAAGTGGTTGGGCCGGGCTATATACCTCGGGTTTTTGATTTTGGTCTTGTTTCTGGGTCTTGCGATCATTAGGGTCTGAGAAGCTCATAAATCGCGTTGTATTTTTTCTCCCTTTTTTTTCCCCCCTGTATTTATAGTGGCAGAGGGTGGGTTCCAAAGGCCTAAACATCCCTATAAGCTGGGGGCTGACTAGAGGCCCCTGGTTCCAAGGAAAATGGGTCGACGATGAGGGGGGGGGTTGGAAGGAAAGCAGCATTCTAACAAAACCCTAGATGGCTTTCTGCAAAAGCCTGTTGGGGAACTTGAAAAAGAAATAGAGTTAGTGAAGCGACGTTTAGCTATCCCCCCTTCTTCAATTAATAGCCCAGTTCATGATAGCTCTCCCCCACAGCCCCAGTTGCGAACAGAATTACAGTCTGTACTGTCTTCCCCTCTCCCCTCTCCCTCTAAAATCCCCCAGGAGTTTCAGGATGAAACTCCAAACATAACCACCATCAGTGCTGCGCCAATTTTGTTGGCTCGGAGTCCCCCTAATGAAGGCCCCTTTACCTCAGCAGATTCTAATACCAAAGGAAAAAGGAAACAAAGGGAACCCACTATTAAAAACAAACGATCCAGGACTTTGAGACCCTCTAATTTGGCCCAGCCTTCCAATAAGGATGCGATTTTAATCCCTTCACACAACTCAAATGAGTATACTAGGGATCTCATTAGAGATGAGCTATCAAAATAATTCTTTCCTATTTTAGCCCGCCTTCAAACAATTGAGGATTGTTGGAAAATGGGTTATTGGTAGGGCAGGTAGGTACCTACACCTAGCAACAAGCCACTAACCTCCACATAGGTACAGTTAGGTCTCAGTAAATTAATCCCAGCTCAACCCTTGGTAGCTTGGCAACGAGCGTCAAGGCTTAACTTAGGAGACAAAGTGTAAAGCATTCAAATATCACAAAACAGTAATTAAATAAAACACAGGAAACAGTTTAAAAATCCAAAACCAATTTATAAAAATAGTTTATATTTTTATCTTTAAAATGACACAAAAACGATTAAAATCGGTTCAGGGGAACCGGAGATATGAATTTTTAAAGAATTATTACTTTTCTAGCGCTTAGAAACAAAAAGCGCCAATCGGGTCATCTGGTTGCACCTCGACCGGGGCAAAGTCAAACTTTCAGGCCGACCGCGATGGAGCCCTGCTCGGCTACAGGTCGCGGGAGGCCTCGGTTAAAAAGTTACCTTCTGACTTAGTCTTTATTTTGAAGTTTTTCTTCACCGGGACGAACCTGCCAGTTGAATCCGACCTCCTGGAGCCCTTGTCCGGATACGCGATGTGGGTTTCCTCGGTGGAGACTTTTACCTTCGGACTTAGTCGTTTTTCCGAGATGAAAATCCTTCGACCGGGGTAAACCTGGATCTTGATCCGACGTCCATGGAGCCCTTCTCGGATACGATGGCTGGGAGGTCCCGGTCAACTTTTTACATTCGGACTTAGTCTCTTTTTTGGATGTTTTTCTTTACCGGGACGAACCACGAAGTCAGGCCGGGTCGCGGTTGAGGCAAGCCGGCTAGAATTTCCGCGGCGGGTCGGTCCCTCTCTGGAGCTTTTTTCCAAAAATTCTCAAATCTTTTCCAAACTTCTGGGGCTTCACCCAGATGTTCTTTTAAGGTTCTTTTGGGGTCCACAGCTCACCCCAAGGGTCCAGAAGTTCTGTGATGGTCCTTGGGGGGTGCGGACTTCAACTCCCAGAATGCACCTGGCACAAACTCCTTTTTGGCCACTGGACAGTGGTCAGCTGGTCGCTTTCTTCAGGAGTTGGTGCAGGGGACTCTGGTTAGCAATTTTTCACCTGTAGCAAACAGGGAGTCCCTCCTTGAACCAGTTGAAGCCAGGCAAAGTCCTTCTTGTGGTGAAGCCCAAGTGTGCAGCTGGTGCAGTCCTTCTGAGTGCAGGGTCCAGGTGCAGGCCAGGGGTCCAGCAGGGCAGTCCTTCTTCTTCTTTAGTTCCTTTCTTGTTGATTTCTGGAGGGGATCTGAGGCGTGGGTGCAGGTCTGCCAGTTTTATCCTTGCTCCTGGGTGAAAAGCAGGGGGGCCCTGGTTCTCCAATCAGGGACAGGGTCGTCCCCCTGTGATGACCACTTCCTGGGAAGTGTGGCAAAAATCCATCCCAGAAGGCAACAGTCTCTAAAAATCCAACATGGATGAATCTGATTTTTGGAGGTTACATCTGGCTGAGCCCACCCACTGGTGTGGCTAAAAATCATAAACACACCCCTCTCCTGCCCTCTCCTAATCTAATCAAGAGGGCACCTAATTGTCTGGGGTTGCAGGATGTGGGGGTGTTGCTGGGTGCTGCAAATGTCCTTCTCTGCCTTTGAAGACCAGTTTGGCAGCCCTCCCCCTTCCTGCCTCACCATCTGCTGAGGGGAGATTCTCTCCCCCAAGCACATTCCTTTGTGTGAAGCCTGGCCACTTCACACCTCATCAAGGCAGCCTGGCAGAAGCTGCTGCAGGCTGGCCAATCAGAGCACAGCAGCAAAAACAATGCAGAGCTGAAATTGGCAACTTTTTAGGTAAAGTCTAAACTTTTTACCTGAACTAGTTATATTAAATCCAACAACTGGAAGTTGTAGGATTTATTACAACAATTAATTTGATACCAAATTCTTGGTATGCAACATTTAAGGAGACTTTAAAATTTAAAATAAAGTCTGCCCATTCTAGCCTATGAAGGCCATTTACTTCCATGAGGGAAAAACGAATTTGGCTGTTTTTACCTCACCAGGGCTTATAAATCTATTTTTATAAAGTCCCTGCTTATAGTTACATGGCACCCAGCCCTAGGGGCACATAGGGCACACCTTAGGGGTGACTTATATGTAAAAATAAGGTAGTTTAAGACTTTGGAAGTACCTTTAATTCCAAAGTCGACTTTGCATATAACTTTAATTTAAAAGCAGCAAGCAAGGCAGGCTTGCTTTTAAAATGACACTGGGCACCTCAGCAATGCACCTAGGTGTGCACCACCTATGCTGTGGTCCCTAAAACTACATGCCCTACCATATACTAGGGACTTATAGGTAGGTTAACTTAGCCAATTATAATTAGCCTAATTTGCATATCCATTTTACTCAGAGCACAGGCCCTGGGACTGGTTAGCAGTACCCAGGGCACCATCAAAGTCAGGAAAACACCAGCAAAAAGAGGAAAATGGGGGCAAAAAGTTATGGGGCCTCTGCAATCAGCCCTGTTTTCTCACAAGGATAAACTGGATAGTCTTATCAATAACCAGCTTCCAATAACTGCTCTACCCGTAGAAACTCAATCTCATCCCCCCCCCAATCATTACCTTATTATTGCCAACAGACCCACCGGCCAAATACCCAAGATTCCTCTTTCCTCTTTAAACCAAGATTGGCCGAGCTCCGTCAAAGCAGCTAGTATCTTAATGAACAAGCCCCATATGGTCCCAGTTCCCCTCCCAAAAGGAACCGCCCCTTGGAATAACCCAGTAACTAATCTGGGAGAAGGTAACCCCACTTGGGAGCACCCTCCACTAGTACCCCAGAAGAGGGGCAAGATCAATGGTATGTTAGATCCAAAAGTGCTTCATTTACCACCAGAATCATGCCCATTGGTTCTCATCATATCGAATGTACCTGAACTCAAACCTTATTTCACTGAATCCTTCACCGAACTTAAAAACAAGGTCATTCATTGGTTGCACGCGAATGCGGGGTTCGCTTTTCCCATGATACCCTCAATATTGATGGTAAGAAGGGTAGGGTGGGTGGGTTCCCTAGCGAAGATGGGTTCAGGGGCCTGCATTGTTATTAACTTTAACTCTCCTGACCTTGTCCAACGGCTTTTTTAAAATGCTAATAGACCTTATCCTATAATTGGCAAAGCTTCTCTTTGTAGGTTACAAGTGTTTTATCCTCCCCCTATGCCATCTTGAAGTAGACAATCGCCGCTGTCATTTGGGGTTCCCCCCGCTATCCATACACAGTTTATCCCTGCACTCGGCCCTAGCTGCCCTTCATCATCTCTTTCTGAGACAGATTGACTAGGAGATGACCTTTCGGAAGTGGCTCCGAGTAATTGTGAAGTTGAGGACATTCACCTTACTGTCCTCAGCATCTCGAACTCTGTTTTTCCTTTGACCTTGGCAGATTTTGTTAATGAGGGATCACCCACAAGCACCATGTGCCAAGCAAGCGAGGAATGTACTCCAAGCTTGTCAATCGTTCCTTGTATTCTGGGGTCCACCCGCATGGTCAATTTACCAATTACAAATATAGCTGGGGTAACATCCAGTGAGGTGAACAAGGCACAGAGTGAGAAAGCTACTGGTTCTAATATACCTGAGGGAAATAGCATGGTTCCTAGCAGTACCCCCCCCTGTAGGAAATATCCCCAGAATGAAGTAAGGTCCACAAAAACAGAGGATCTCGATAAGGTACTCAGCTGGAATATAGCAGGGTTGGAAAGTAAACTACAAAGCCCAGGATGGGGCAACTTTATCGATGATCACCTGATTTGCCTTTTCCAAGAAACGTGGGCTTTGGAACCCAAATATAGACTAGGCTTTAAAAGCTATTGGGTTCCAGCTCGCAAGTCATCTTCCGGGAGACCATCGGGAGGGCTGCTTGTGTGGTTAAATAGCTCTCTTAGGTGTAAGATAGAAGAAATAGATATGGGTTGCCCTGATTTGCAAGTCTTATCAATAACGATTTCTGAAGAGAGACCTTTACTATTAATTAATATCTATAACAGGAATGTGAGCTCCCACCCTGATTCTGATGTACTGTCCATTCTGGATAGTTTTCTTAAAAACAATTCCTCCTTCTTTGTCTTGATTGGAGGGGACTTTAATGTTACATTCAAACCCAATCCCTTAGTCCAAGGGATATGTAAAAAAGAGGATGCCTATTGGGGCATCCCTCAGCTAGTCTCCAACAAAAGACCAAGACTGAACAAAACTGCGCGCTTACTGGCTGATATCACACTAGCTCATGGCCTCCGAGCCTGCAACGGGCGCTAGCGCTTGGATGCAAATTCGCAAGCTACTTTTAGGCGCGGAGGGCACAGTAGACATATCGATTATATACTTCTTGACATCCGACTGTGGAGCCACATGGTCGATATGAGGGTTCAAGAGCAGATTGAGAGTGATCATGACCCGTTGATTTTATCGACTAGTGGACTCTTCCCTTCGCTTAAAGTGCCCCACTCTAAGATCCATGCTCCCCAGTTGGCCCTAACAAATAACAGACGCAACCTAAAATGGGAATCTGTTATTTCTTCACCTAAACACCTGGCATCTATATACAATCTGCTTGCCAACCAAATGGAGTGCATGATTTGGCTTAACGAGGACGGGGAGGGTGACAGACTCTTAGCAGCCCACACTGAATTGTTTCAATCTTTAAAGCATCTGTTTACAAAAAAGATTTTCAATAACCCAAATAAAAAGCACTGTGCTCCCTGGTTTAACAACTTTTGCAGGGAAGCACAACTATCTCTCCCGAAAGCAATAAAAGAAGTCCATGCTGAGTCTTTAAGAATAGCCAGGAAGGATTACAAGAAGGAATGTTCCAAGGCACGTAGAAGCTGGGAAGAGGCCAGATGGGTTACCATTCTGGAGTCTGCTAAATCCAACAATACATCCAGGTTTTGGAAATTAATAGCTGACGACTGCAGTGATTCTCCTGCCGCACCTGGCTCCTCAATTCTCTCAGCAACATGGGCAGAGCACTTCGGGCAACCATATGAATCTGAAGCATCTCTGTGGGCCCCTGATGCCTCAACAACCCAAGAGACCATTCCGATTACATTCTCTCTAACCGAAACAAGAGTAGCAATAGATTCATTGAAATGGGGAAAGGCCCCTGGCCCAGATAAGATTCCTGGTGATTTATACAAGTCTAGACCCGACATATGGGCACCATATCTCAATCTTATCTACAATGCAATTGCAGCGGGGGCTCCCGCTCCACCTACTTGGAAAGGGGCGGAAATAGTACCCATTTTTAAAAAAGGAAATCCCAACACCCCCGCCAACTATCGTCCGATTTGTCTTCTTGATAACTCCCCAAAAATGTATGCAAAACATCTCCTGCTCCATCTTGATGAATGGATTATGGAGTCTGAAGCTCTCTCTGACCTACAAGCGGGATTTAGACCTGCAGTGAGTACAGTTGACCAAGCCCTAAGATTCCTGTCAATAAAATGGAAGAATGTTGACCTGGGAGGGGTAATCTCTATATGGTCTTTATAGATCTCAGAGCCGCATTTGATTTGATCCCCAGGAACTTGCTGTGGTCAACACTATCAAACATGGGAGTGCCATCTGGTCTCCTGAAACTCATTGCCCAACTGCATGAAAATACTTTTGCTCAAATTATATGTGGTCAGGGGGCGAGTTTTCCTGCTCTATATCAATAATTGCATCCACTACTTAGAGAATTGCACAAATGATTCACCTAAACTAGTTGGGAAAAAAATCCTGTGTCTGCTATATGCAGATGATACAATTTTGCTATCGAAATCGCCAATGGGAATCCAAAACTTGATCAATCAATTCTGTGACTATTGTAGTGATTATGGTCTGGACGTAAACGTCAAGAAAACAAAACTTATGATATATAGTACTTTAAAGAAACAACCGCGCGGTAGAATAGAAATGAACTTGATTCCGCTGGAGAAAGTAGAAGAGTTCGACTATTTGGGAATCAGACTATCGACTACAGGCAAATGGAAGGCAGCCGTTGACAAAGGGGCTCTTATTATAAACCAGAGAGGTGGGGCCCTTGTCCGTAGATCTAGAAAGGCCCCAAGCCCCCCCTTGAACATACTCACGGAGATTTATAATGTCCAAATCCGAGCGGCGGCCCTATACGGAGCGGAACTTTGGGGATCTCACAAAAACCTAGACATTCTGCAAACTAAAGAAAATCATTTCCTTAGACAGGTGTCCCGGTTAGGTATGGGCACACCAATGACCCCTCTAAGGCTTGACCTAGGTTTAAATAGCATTAAAACCACAGCGGCCCTAAGACCTCTTTCCTATTGGATTCGCTTATGGAAATCTGTTGAACTCGAACCATATAGGCTGGCTATAAGAGAGCTCATAGCCGCTCCCCAGGCACTGGAGAAAATTCCATGGTTGAAGGAGATGAAATCTGCCTGGGATAAATTAGGTCTTCCCCACTACTGGAAAAATCCGGGTCTAATCCCCAATAATGCAAGGAAACTTGTTATAAGAAGATATTGGGAGAAAGTTAATGAAGACTCCCTGCATCAAAAGGGGGCGGGCAGGTTAACAATGGAATTTCTCCAACTTAAGCACGAGCCCTGGGCTGAGAACTTCTTGAACCTTCCTATGCCCCCGTATGCCCGTGTTCTATATCTCCAGCTAAGATATGGTACATTGCCTACTAATGGCTTCACGGCCCACTGGCCATCTAACATCGCCTTAACTGATAGATGTATCTTTTGCCAATACTGTAAAGAAACAACTGAGCATATACTATTCTTCTGCCCTTTGTATAAGAGTCCCAGAGGGAGGTGGATCATTCCCCTCTGCAAAAATTTATCACTGCAGGATAGAGCAAACGCCATCAGAATTTGCACATATGATACATCCTCTGTGGTAGCTACTACAGTTACCAAATATCTATCGGAGGCCTGGCTCATCCGTCGCAGGTTTATTGTATCAAAGGGCATTTGAGCTATCCTGACAATAGTCTACAGAAGGAGTCCCAACTGTTATACTCTACGTAGTATCAGTAGGAATTTCCACTAGGAACTTGTTGCCCTCTATATGACTAATAGAGATTGTACAAGTTTTTAGAGTCATTTTTACAGCAGAAATCTGATAGGCTTCTTGACAAAGTATTTTACATCTGAACGGGAACTCTATGGCCCATATTTATACTTTTTGACGCAAAACTGCGCCAACGCAGTTTTGCGTCAAAAAAATTAGCGCCGGCTAACGCCATTCTGAAGCGCCATGCGGGCGCCGTATTTATTGAATGACGTTATCCGGCATTAGCCGCCGGCGCCGTCTGGTGTGCGTTAAAAAAAACGACGTACACCAGGCAGCGCCGGCGTAGGGGGATATGGGGCTTGGGCATCAAGAAATGGGGCAAGTCAGGTTGAGGCAATTTTTTCACCTCAACCCGATTTGCGCCATTTTTTTTCACTCCCAACCCCCATAGAAATGACTCCTGTCTTAGCAAAGACAGGAGTCATGCCCCCTTTCCCAATGGCCATGCCCAGGGGACTTATGTCCCCTGGGCATGGTCATTGGGCATAGTGGCATGTAGGGGGGCACAAATCAGGCCCCCCTATGCCACAACAAAAAAAAAAAAAACACTTACCTGAACTTACCTTAATGTCCCTGGGATGGGTCCCTCCAGCCTTGGGCGTCCTCCTGGGGTGGGCATGGGTGACAGGGGGTGTCCCTGGGGGCTTGGGGGGGCACCTCTGGGCTCCTTCAGGGCCCACAGGTCCCTTAACGCCTGCCTTTTGCAGGCGCTAAAAAACGGCGCAAAAGCGGCCGTACGTCATTTTTTTTGACCCGCCCACTCCCGGGCGTGATTTTTGCCCGGGAGTATAAATCCGACGCACATGCCTCGGAGTCGATTTTTTAGACGGGAACGCTTACCTTGCATATAATTAACGCAAAGTAGGTGTCCACGCTAAAAAATGACGCTAACTCCATGGACTTTGGCGCTAGACGCATCTAACGCCAAAGTATCAATATGGAGTTAGTTTTGCGTCGAAATTGCGTTTAAAAAAATGACGCAATTCCGGCGCAAACGGAGTATAAATATGCCCCTATGTGTTTTTTGAATTGATGAGGGCTGGGTCTTATGGGAAAATAGCAGCACACACTGGTATGTTAGATAAAAGTTTTATATCCTAGCTTTTACCTTTTTTTGATTCTCTTACCATTTTTAGCCTTGTTTTATCTTTATCTATTGCATTTTAATCTATGATCAAATGCCTAGTTTTGTTGATTTTATTGCTATATTGTTTTAATTACTATTGGTTTTTATATTGTTGTTACGAATTTTTAACACATTTTACTTATTATGTAAGATTATGTAAGATCGTTATCTCTGTTGTTCTAAATGGTCCAGATCTCTAGACCGAATGAATTCAAATAAATAAATAAATAAGTCCACTAATTACTCGGCTTATTCTAGTCGCAAGAATTTTAGCATATAACTTAGCGTCTCCATTTATTAATGAAATAGGGTGATAAGAACCTGGTAGTAATGGATGCTTCTCCTTTTTTAAGAATACAATAATATTAGAAGCTAGCCATGAGCCCAGCACCTGTAATCCATCCTGTACCAACTTAAATAATGCCAAAATATCATCTTTCAATTCACCCAAAAAGATCTTTAAAAATTCCATTGGAATCATGTCTGGCCCAGTAGCTTTCCCATTGGGCAGAGAGCCTAGTGCTGCAGAGATCTTGTCTAGCGTGATAGGGGTAGCTAATTGATGGCTCTCATCCACCGGCTATCTTGGTCCTGGAGTTTTCCTGGACTGATCCTTTCTCCTAAATCACATGGGGGTCGGGCTTCCTGCTGATACAATGCAGAGTAGTATTCCTCAAAAACCTTTAATACTGTACAATATGCCCTTGCTTATCCTTAATTGAGATAATAACATCAGTCACCTTCTGTCTAGTATTATATGCTAAAAGCTTACCCACCTTCTCACTAAACTCGTAACATTCCTGTCTACGAATATGAGCTTTAATAATATCTTGGTCTCAATACATCTGAATGACTCTAGCTTTCGTGGCAGCAATTTGATCTAGAGTATCTTGTATAGGGAGGTTATTCCTTGTCAGCTCCACAATCTGCCGCTCCAAGAGAGCCAGCTCAGCCCGTGCCGCATGTATAGCTGAAGTACGTTGCTTTACCCGATTTAGGGCATAGCTTAAGGTTTCCCCACGAACAGCTGCTTTTAAAGCATCCCGGAGCACCCCAGGAGGAACAGTCCCCCTGTTGAAGCTCAAAAACTCTGGTATCCATCTTTTTATTCATGTCACATAGACCGAATCCAGCAGTAATCCCCGAGCAAAAGACCATCGTTTAAGAAACTGCTCTTTGCGTAAAACAGTAAATTGTGCTACCAAAGGGTTGTGGTCAGACATGAATCTAAGGAACATTTCGAAAGAAAGCCCTTCACACAACCGGACTGATAAGAAAACATAATCTAGCTGGACAGACTTCCTATGAAGATGGGAGAAAAAGGTATACCCAGGATCAGTGGCCTTACAGTGCTGCCAGGCATCCACAAGACCATGACTCTGCACCAGAGTCTGCAGGGCTCAAAAAACCTTAGGCTTTCTTCCCAAATACAAATCCTGGCTCTCCAAGGGAATGCTAGCCTTGATATGTATATTCAGATCTACACACATAATAAACTGTAAGGCCCAAGCTGCCAGCTCCATATTCAAGGCATTGATAATATCCGACATGTCAAGATTAGAGCCATAAAATGAGCACAGAGTAAATCTGGACTGCCCCATATTACACTCCAAGATCACCCAATGGCCCAGATTATCAACCAGTTTCTTAGCCACCATTAGCAAATCACATTGTGCGAGTACTGCAACACCTTTCGTTGTAGTTTCTTGAGTGGTATAAGCCAATAATTGCAAGCCAGGAAAGTCCAACCGATATTTTTTAGAGGGAATAACGTGTCTCTTGCATGCAGATTATATCTGCCCTTAATGTTTTTAAACCATGGATAACAGAACGCCTTTTCGTAGGATCATTTAACCCGCATATATTCAACGTAGCTAGATTGTTACAGTGACCCATTTAAAACCCTATCATTAACTGCCAGAATCATAGCGGACCTAATCGTACATACGAAAAAAAAACATCAATACTTTACTGTGCATCTTTCTGTACATCTTCCTCCCTTTAAAGCTACCCAACCCCGGCACCCCACACCACCCAGCCCACCCAGACCCAAAACAACCCCACCCCCAACCCTACCAAATAAGGCAGCCAGACTAAAGGTCTGTAAGATGGACAAGGTCCCTCTCCTAGGGGGCTCCAAGGAGCAGCTCTTTGTTCTAGGGGCCAAAGTAAAACTAGGCAACATCAGGCCACCCCTAAAAAATGAAAAAATAAAAAAAATAAAGTGGCCCAATAGAAAAAGAAAAAAGCTGAAAAATGACCATAATAGTAGCCAACTATCGAAAAAAAACAAAAAACACGCTTGTTAGTCCGCTAGTCCAGTACACTCTAAAGCATTTTTTTTACCCCACCAAGTCAATTAAATCAAGGATTGCAAATACTCCTTGGCCTTGATCTCAGAGGACAAGGTACAATTTGTGCCTTTATATATTGTCTTGAGGCGGGCAGGAGACAGTAGGTAATACTCTGCCCCCTTCTCCTGAAAGGGGATAATCAATTGTCTCAAGCGCCAGTGTATCTCTACTGTAGCAAGACAAAAGTCCGGAGGAGTAAAAAAAGTGCAGCCCTCAGAGCTGATCTTGGATTCAGGACGAGCTTTCTCAAAAATTGTTTGACATAGCAAATAGTTGCCAAAATAAACAATAATAGTCCTAGGCTGCTGTTGATTTGCCACAGTTTCTCCTGCCAATCGTTGGAACTGATGGGCTCTTTGTATCTCTTTCTCTGAATACCATCCAGCCTGATCTGGAAATGCTGCATTGAATAACCTAACTGTGAAGGCCCTTGAGTCCTGCCCTTCTGCTCCTTCTTGTATCCCCAGAATACGCATATTATTACAGCATTGACGGTTTTCAAAATCCTCTATTTTCCACTGAATATCTGTAAGTTGAGTGTCATGCATGGCAGTTTGTTGTGCCACTACCCCAATTCTGTTTCTAGCACATTAGCCCGAGACTCAATCGTAGCAGTCCACTCGCCAATTTCTGAGTAAGTCATTGCAATCTTGCTTATTGCTACTTGTAATTGTTTCATGGTTACCCTAGCCTTCTTACTATCGCCTTGAATCTGTTTATGTTGTGCCATGATAGTTTGATAAATGAGGTGCAGAGAAGGAGGAGGAGCCCCTTCACTCACAGCATCAGTACCAGAGCACACCGGACCCACAGAAACATCATCCAGGCTATGCTGTAATTGCCGAGTACCTGTATAGTCCCACGACATTGCTCTCACCCTGCGTGCTGCTTTCTTTTTTTTTCTTTTCTCGTTGGACTCCGTAAGCTTGTCCGGGCTAGCCACATCAGTCCGCCCTTCATGACGTTTAATCGTGGTGCGTCTCAGCGTAGAGGTAGAAGTCGAGGGGGCAGTGGAACTATTATAAATCTCTGAGTCTGTTTAGGAACTAGTGCTGTAGTTAACCAAATCCCTGGATTGATCCGATAGGGAGTAAACATTTTCTCCGACCTCGCCCTGAACAAAGCAGTCCTCCTTTCCTGCCCGGATGTTAAAGGCGGCCCCAAGGATGTAATCAGGGCCCTGTGAGTCTTCACCTATCAAAGAATGCGCTGTCACTGCCCTATCACAATGCTGCCATTTCTCAGAGTCTTGGGCATGCATATCATTGCCAGGAGGAACAGGGCCCTGCAAAATCCGGCAGCCTCCTTCCCCAGACATAGTTAATAGGTCCTTGCCACTAGAACTATGAGCTAAAACATGTAGGACTGCCAAGGAAAAATCCCCGGCAGGATCACTCACATCCGAGTGCCCAATACCATCAGCGGCGACCTGGAGCAGTGTTCTATTTCTCGTAGAGGGTGTAAGATGCGCTGGTTCACCGCTGCAGTCACCTGCCTCGGCCTCCACCGCTGCCGGTTCCCAGGGGCACTTAAAAACTTAAAATTAGTAGTCTCTGTCAGCCCGCCAGCCGAGGGGGGGTGGGTGAGTTATAAATTGAGGATTTTTAAACATTAAGGGTATGGTCAACCCACCCCCATGCTCTCCAACAGTATTAACATCCAACTTTAACTTACAGTTCCGTTCCGGTACCAGTACTGATACTGGCGCTGGCTGTTTTTCCTCCAGAGCCCCCTGAGCTTTTAAGGCTGTTCTCTTCCCGGCGTTGCCGTGGCTTCCACTCCTAGGGACAACCCCCCGGGGTAGGGGCTGAGTATGTCGCAAATCCAGAGGTCCGGGTTTCGGCCGGCTGCCATGCGCAGTTTTCGGGGCCATAGGCTCCTCCAGCTCCCGCTGGCTTGGCCACGTTCGGTGAAGATAAAAAAAGTCTCCAAAAGCCATCGTTGCAGCTTGCACTGCTGACAGGACACACACAGACAGTGCAGCAGCGAGAAATCGTGGCAAAAATACCCACTGCTAGCACCTCACTCCCCTCCCGCATAGTCCGCGTCTCATGTGAGGGGCAGAGGCTCAGACACCGAGCTGGAGCCGCGAGGGAAAAGGGGACTTACGGCCGTTAGAGAGACGCGGCCACCATCTTGTCTCTATTGTTCTGTTGGCACAATGGATGCTAATGAGAGTCTCGACTTTTCCATCCTTGCAACCCTTAGGATCAGTGACCTAAGAGCCTGTGCAAAGCAAGAGGTGTTGGCTATAGAACAGCAGTCAAAAAGGAGAACCTTGGAAAGAGCCTCAGCCTCTATGAACAAGAGAGAGAAGAGAAGGAGGATACTTCCTCAGGGAGTGACCCTGCAGAGCTCGAGGAAGATGCCCTAGTCCCAGAGCATGAAATGGAAAGAGGTAGAGACCAAGACTCCCCACCCTTCCCTAGGCCCCATTCACCAGCGGGAAGTGACAGAAATCACTCTAGCAGACTACCCATTGGTAAGGTCGTAGGACTCTAGAGGAAGAGTTGGATTTAACCTCCCTGGAGGAGAGAAAGCTCAGACTTGAGTAGAGGAGACAAGCCCTAGAGAAAAGAAGGGATAAGTTGGGCCTTAGGCCCAAAGATGGTAGCAGCAATCAACAGAACAGTGAGAAGGGGGAATCCTTTAACCCTAAAACCCCTAAATGGATTGTCCTTAACTATAGTGATGGATATGATATTGACAAATGGTTTCCAGCCCTTCAGAGCTCTTGCAGAATATGAAGAAGGTACCATCCCAACATTGGGGCTCTCTACATTGGGAGTTATTCTCAGTAAAGGGCAGAGATAGACTTCTGACCCTTAACGAGGACGCAGCTGAGACCTATCAGCAAAAAAAAGCTTTGATAGGAGGTTTGGAGCCACTTCAGTAGAGTACAGGGTAAAGTTCAGAGACACCCACAAAGGTCAGAACCAGACTTGGGAGGACTTTGTGGAGTCTTCAGTGAAAGCACTAGAAGACTGGATCAAAGGCACTACATGGGTGCTATATTTTTGTTTATGAAAGAGCAGATTTTAACTAGTTGTTCGACAGAGATGTTGTGTCAGCATCTGGGGGATTCTGAATTACCATCTCCCAGAGAGCTGGGGAAGGGAGCTGACAAGTGTGTCACATCCAGGGTGTCCATAAAAGACTTGTAGTGGGAGTGACCAGAAAAAGAGTTCACAGACTTCCCAGCAGGGGAAAGAGGTGAGCAACAAAAAAGATAAAAATAAGGAATTCTCTAAAGGCTCCCCAAAGACTTCTCAGGAGGGTGGACCTGAGACTTCTCTCAGTGCAAAGGCAAGGGGTACAAGGGTAAGAGCTGGGACCCATCAAAGGCGTGTGGGTTCTGTTATGACTGACATCCAGGCAAGACATAAGAAATGAGATGCAGGACACTCCAAAAAGTCCCCAACAGTGGACAGTCCTAGAGATTGGATAGCATAGGGGTTGGGGAAAGAGCTGTACTCTGGAGAGGCCAGTGGTTACACAGAGGGTACTTTATTTTACCTAGGTTGGGTGGATAGTGAAACCCTGGCTGTCTTACCCTCAAGATTGGGGAAGTATAGACAAAGGCCAAAGATCAATGGGACTGAGACAGCCAGTTACCCCAAACCAAAGGTTGCCTGGTGTCAGTCACCACACTACCAATGCTGACAATAGGACTAAGCTCCATCTAATAGCCTTGGTAAGCTTAGGATGGGGAGCGGTTAGTAGCCCAAAGAAAGTGATTGTGTCCCCTGCCATCCCAGTAGAGTGTCAGTTGGGAAATTACCTTGAGACTTCTGCCTGGGTAGAAGTGGAGCGGAAGGCTCATGTAGAAATGCTTGGACTCTCTAAGTGTGTGTGTTACAACTAGAGCACAGGGAACAAATCAGGGAAGTCACGGGGACTTGGATCCTGAAACAGTTGACAAGGTAGACTCCAACAAAAGAAAGGGAAAGAGATCTGCTAAGGTAGCTTCTTAGGGCCACAGGACCAGGGGGGAGAGCTTCTGAGGGAGAAGCCCTGGTGTCTGAGAAGGGAACTTCAACTGAGGGAGCGTGGCCTGACATGGTAGAGTGTCTAAGTGCAGATGGATCCTCCATGGAGGACCTATGCCAATGACAAAATGAGTGCCCTACGTTTGAGGGCCTTAGGTAGCAGGCTGCAAGGCAAGAAGAGGGAGATGTCAGGCAGGGTCTCTTATAAGTCACCCTTACAGCAGACCCTCCAGCCCTGAGGCAGTGTGCAGAGTACCTGTGTGTGAGGGCACCCCTAAACTAGCACAGGTGCCCCCAAGGCCTCCAGGACCATTTTCCTGGACTTTGTGAGTGTGGGGAGGCCATTTTACGTGTGCACTGGACATAGGTCAGTACCTATGTCCAGCTACATAATGGTAACTCTGAACATAGGCATGTTTGGTATCAAACAAGTTTAGCAAGCATTGGATGTATGATTCCATGCACTCTGGGGGATTCTTAGAGGAACAACAGTGTTGCCATTCCAGCCTTCTGAGGTTTTCCAGGCAGCCCCAGCTGCTGCTGCCTCTCAGACAGGTTTCTGCCCTCCTGTTGCTTGAGAAGCTGAAGCCCAGGAAGGCAGAACAGAGGATTTCATTTGGGAGGGGGGTGTTACACCCTCTCCCTTTGTATGTATGTGTTACAGGCTTGGGAGATGCAGCCTTCTCCATGCCAGTGGAAATGCTTTGAAGGGTACATATGGTGCCCTCCTTGCATAATCAAGTCTACACCGGTTCAGGGACTCCCAGTGCCTGCTCTGCCATCACCACCCCAGAGGAGGTGCTCAGAGCTCCTCCAGAGGGTCCCTGGGCTTTGCCATCTTGGATTCCAAGCTGGCAGGGAACTCTGGGAGCATCTGAGTGGCCAGTGTCAGCAGGTGATGTCAGAGCCCTCCCCTGATAGGTGCTTACCTGTTTAGGTGACCAATGCCCCATTCAGGGCTATTTTGGGTCTCTCTTTTGGGTGGTTTTTCAGATTCGGATTGCAAGACTCCAGCAGAAATCCTCTGCATCCTCCACTTCAACTTCTAACTGAAGAAACTACATCTGGACCCTCCAGGAACTCTACAAACTGCAACGAAGAAGCAAAGACGGCTCCTGCAACAGCTACTGCACCTGTTTCCCAGTCGTTCAACCTCGGAGGACAGCCTGTCTTCAGTCTACACTGGTAGAGCAAAGGAATCTCCCTTAGGGTGAAGGAGTCAGTCCTGTGCTTCAGCAGGCACTTACTGCAACATGGACCGGCTGTGTGGATCCCCTCTCCTGATGAACTGCATGGATCCTGCATCACAGGTGGTGGACTGAAGTAGTCCTGATGGTCCTGACGTCCGACTGTCCAACTTTGGTGGAGGTAAAAGCTTGTGTCTACCCGCAACACAGTACCCCCATGCACCGCATGTTTTGCAGTTGCCAAGGCTTGTTGGCATCCTTCCATGAAGTTCTTCATGCACAGTGCAGCTCCTTCCCCCATCACTCTACCCTGTGACGCACATCTTCCTGGGTGGTTCTCTGGCAGCTTGGGAGCCTTTGTCTTACTGCTGCATGGGCCTCCAATTGCACCTTCTTTGTCCCCTTGCTGTGGGACCCCTGTGCATGCTGTCTTTTCTTCTGTGGGCTCTCTGAGTTGCTGAGAGCCCCCTCTGACTCCACCTCCAGGGTAGAGTCCACAGGTTCCTCCTGATCCTGGGCACCTCCATTTTCCGCTAACCGCAAGCTTTGCACGTGCCAAGGCTTGTTGGCTGACTCCAGTGATGCAAACCAGACTGCAATCCTCCATCCGGCGTCTGACATCGTCTGCACCAACCAGGAACCCGAATCCGTCTTCTTGGGTGGAGTACTGACTGTTGTTCTTCACCGGTGGTTCTTCTTTTACACCTTCATCTGGGTTAGGAGGGGCTCCTGTTCTCCCTTGACTCTTTTGTGCTTCTTGGACTTGATCCCCTTCTTCCACAGGTCTTCAGGTCTAGGAATCCACTGTTGGTGTCTTGCAGTCTCTTCTGGTTCTTGCATAATCTTCTTGTGTTTCTGTGTGTTCTGGGAAAGTTAGTGTGTTTTACTCCTACTTTAGTGGGCTCCGGAGTGGGTTCTAGTACCTTCCTTTGGTGTTTTCTAGTACTCTCAGTGACCCTCTACATACTACACTTGCCTAGGTGGAAAACCGACATTCGCATTCCACTTTCTTAGTATTTGGTTTGTGTTCCCCCAAGGCCCTTTCTAACTATTGTGATTTTTACTAATTGCACTGTTTTCTAACTGTTTGTATGCACAGTTCTGCATACTAGTGTATATAATTTGTGTATTACTTACCTCCTAAGGGAGTATAGTCTGTATGGTGCTTTTGGTATTTGTGTCACAAAAATAAAGTACCTTTATTTTTGTAACACTGAGTTTTCTTTCATGTGTGTGAGTACTGTGTGACTACTGTGGTATTGCATGAGCTATGCATTTCTCCTAGATAAGCTCTGGCTGCTCAGCTACAGCTACCTCTAGAGAGCCTGGCTTCTAGACACTGCCTACATTTCACTAATAAAGGATACCTGGACATGCTATAAGGTGTAAGTACCATAGGTACCCACTACAAACCAGGCCAGCCTCCTACATTTTCCTCAACTCTTTGTCAGACTACATGGTGTACCCATGATGTGGATACTAATGACATCCTCCCTGTCAAAAACAAGATTTACAGATTGTCAGACCAAGTTAAGGTTTGCATTAAGACTGAGGTTAGGAAGATGTTAGAGCTTGGGGTTATTGAGCATTCTGACAACCCCTGGGCTCTCCCAGTGGTGATGGTCCCCAAACCTGTGTGGATTACAGGGGCCTCAGCACAGGTACAGAGTCTGATACTCATCCTATCACAAGGACAGATGAGCTAATTGACAAATTGGGTGCACCCAAGTTCTTAAGTACCTTTGACTTAACATTAGGGTATTGGCAGATTGGACTCATCCAGGGACCAAAAGAGAGGTTAGCATTTTGCAGATGGACAGTTTACAGTGATGCCTTTTGGAGTGAAAGAAATGTGCCTGCCACCTTCTAAAGATTGGTGAATTGAGTTCTCTCAGGCCTGAAAGAATTTAGTGCAGCATATCTAGATGACATTGCTGTGTTTATACAGAGGCCCCATTACAGTTACAAAATCTGATACTCATCCTATCCCAAGGGCAGATGAGCTAATTGGGTGCAGCCACGTTTTTGAGTACCTTTTACTTAATACTAGGGTACCTGCAGATTGCACTCACCCAGGGACCTAAAGAGAGGTCAGCATTCTTGAATTCAGGTGGCCACTACCAGTTCACAGTGATGCCTTTTGGAGTGAAAAATGCACCTGCCACCTTCTAAAGGTTGGTGAATCGAGTTCTTTCGAGACTAGACGACTTTAGAGTAGCATATCTAGACAACATTGCTGTCTTTATCTTTACCTGGAAGAATCACCTGGTCCACCTGAAAGAAGAACTTGAGGCCCTGTGGTAGACAGACCTAATTATCAAGGTCAGTAAGTGCCAGATAGCGCACAGTTCTGTTGTGTGCTTGGGCCACCTAGTAGGTGGAAGCCAAGTACATTCTCTTGAACCCAAGATCCAGACTATCCTGGGCTGAAAGCCTCCTAGAATGTAGACTCAAGCCAGGGCCTTCCTTGGCTAGACTGCATACTATGGGGGGTTAAAGAAGAATTATGGGGCCATTTTTGCCCCACTCACTGAACTTCCCTTGAAAAAGCAACCTAAACAGGTAATCTGCACAACAGGCTGCCAAAAGGTCTTTGAACCCTGAAAGATGCCATATGCTCAGCACCAGTATTCAAGACACTTGACTATGAAAAGGAGTTCATTGACCAAGCAGAAGCTTCTGAACAGGGGATTGGGACATTATTAGCACAAATGATGAGGATCAGCCAGCTGCCTATGTCAGCAGGCGACTCCTCCCTAAAGAGCAGACTGAAATGCCATTGAGAGGGGAATCCTTCTTAGTGGTTTGGTCCCTAAAGATGCTGAGACCATATTTGTTTAGAACTTTCTTCAAGATCCAATCTGACCACAGGCCTCTCGAATGGCTGATGCAGATGAGAGGGAAAACCCCAAAACTGTTGAAGTGTTCGTTTTGGCATGTTCCCAGGTGGCACCTTAAAAGTCGCCCACCTGTTTGCCCCAAATTCTTTGTGCTCTGGCTGGTCAGCCTGTACTTTCCAGCACCATCTGCCACCAAGAAGGGTTCCGACCTCCTGCCAGGTAGTATGAACACTTCCAGGAGTCTAAAACAAAGGCTGAAGCAGGAAGGAGGTCACAGTTCCTGTTTCCCAGCCAGGCTTTTGATTGGCACTTCATGGCGGTGAAATTCAAAGGCTTCACCATCTCTGATAGGCATCTGTGCTGTCACCCTTTGGAGGAAACAACTCTCCCCCTGCCCCAGGCACATTTTCTTGTGGTTAGGCAGAAAATTCACTATCCTCTGCAGTGCACACCCCCTAAGGCTGGTCACACCTCTAGGGTGAGCAGCCAAGTCTATGCACTTAATTTAGATTTCTGCCATCTTAAGAGTGGCAGAAAAGAGGGTTCTGAGTAATACAAGGTGAACCTCTCTACACCCGATGTAGTCACCTCAGGGGCGGATTAGCTGCAGGAGCTAGGTGCCCATTGATCACTAGCCGCCACACACCTAACTCCCCTAAATCCAGAATTTAAGGGACAACCCTGACACAAGAACCTCATATCTGAACAACTGACTTCGAAGAAGGACCATGAGGAGCCATGTGTTGCCAACAACTGGAATTTGCCCACTCCAACAAAGAAAAAGAGGGATGCTCTGTCCCTGGGGCAACAGACTGGCAACTGCAGGAACCACGCTTGTCCTTGGCGCCTACTTGACACCCCTGACCAGAGGGACCCAGGTAGATCCAAGAACCACCCACAGTCTCCCCTGACTTATGTCACTAGTCCCCTGCAAACAGCAGATAAAAACGCTCGCAGGATCCGAAGATTGAACTGCCATCGGGCCCTCCATGAGATTGCCTAAATCCAGGTCATCCAGTGTCTTCTGGGAGTTGTACTTTCACTTGCTCCGAAGTTTCAGGCTGCTACATTAATTCCCTGGTCCTCTGAAGTTCCCAAAGCTTTTCTCCGACTTTACTGCTGCCATGTCCTTTTGATTGCCAGCCTGATAAGTGACCCTCCCACAATTGATGCTGCAATTACGGGGCACACTGTGCAGCCTGCATCCGACATCAATAACCCAACCCCTCCTGAGTTTTTGCATCTTGTTTTCTGCAACGTCATGTAAGCGGTAAAATCAGCACCAGCACAGGTACCTCTCAGCACCAGAGACAGCCAGGACAACTCTTCACCCAAGTGCCTTGGGCCAGGTAAAACTTAACTTACTGTCATGGCCTGGTTCTAAGACCTGCTGTACCTTAACCTTGCAAGGGTTCCTCGTACCTCGACCTCGACCTGGCCGTTTGTCACTAGCGATTGTTCTCCAGTGACTTTTCCTGTCATTTCATTTTTCTTCTAAAATCTATAACTCCGGTTGTAATGATGCAATTCCATTTGTTTTGGTGTTTAAATTAACATAGTAATAAGCTCTATTTCTATAAATTTGTATTTGATTTTTTTGTGTTGTGTTGTGCCAGTTACTTATCATCCATGTTGGTGCTCTGAAATGCTTAACATGTGTTCCTCTAGTAAAGCCTGATTTTGCTTTGCCACACTACTAGGGCTGAGCTAACAATTTATTGGTGTGAATCCAATCACCAACTTTGGGATATTGTGAGAGTATTAGATGGTGAGGACTAACACCCACACCACATAATTCTCCGCTTTCCTAAAATACCTGCTCTATTTATTTGTGGTGACTGTCCACAGAGAAATTGCACTCATGGTGCCTTTGAGAACAAAAAATACCAGAAGCTACTTTCTCAATGTCATAGGACGATGTCTGCAACACATTTTCTACCTATTCCATACTCTTGCAAGCAAAATGTAAAGAGAAATTATGTGTGAGAGAAACATAAAGCTATGAAAAATACGCCAAAACAAATACCCTGAATTTACACAAGATTTTGGTTGCTTAAAGGTACCATTCAAGGAGTCATATCGCTATTGGCCATTGCATATGTCTTGGCAGCATTTGATGTGATGGATCACCATGTGCTACACGACCATATCAATCAAGTGTGTGAGGTTATAAGGCCAAATGCCACTTGGTTTGATTTCTTATTGTCAAGTGTTGTACTATAGCTATACATTTTTTTTTCAGCACCAACAACTCAAAACGATAGGTTCCATCAGGAATTCCCTTTTCACCTTGTTTGTTTAATATGTATATGACATTGTTATTACTACTTATCAAGAGATGAATTTAGGACTCCAATTGTAGGACAGTGACATAGATTGATGACTTGATTGCCATAACAAAACAGTACAGTAAGCAGATGTGTCCATTCCAGGTCTCCCTTCATCTGGAATGCTCTTGTCATAACTTCTTGGTGGTACTCAAATCTAGGAGTACGTGAAATTTGTGTAATTTGTCTTGTACATTATTACATAAAAATGTGGTAAAATTATGCATAATTAAACAAAATGTAAACTAGCATTTGGTGCAATATTTTAACGTGAAATGCATTCGTGCATCCATTTTAGAAGACAGTGGATTTTGCGCAACAAATTGGTGCCAATACCACAAATGATCTGAAAAATGACCGCTTGGTCACTTGCATCATTCCCATGCTATCATTTTGTTGTGAATGTGGAGTAATTACATTATGTGGTGTAATGGTGTTATTTTGATCATATCACGTAACAAGCATAACACAAAATTATTGAAATTACTCAAATTACCCAGGCAAAAGTTACAGTTCACTCTGGCCATCTAAAAATTGTATCTGCCCTTTACCGAATATAGTATGATATTTATACGCAATCTTTAATCCATGCACTTATTCAGTAAATTATTATCATTCCACCAACAGTAGGGAACCTGGCTCTTCACGAGGTCAATCTCCTAAGTGACCTATTTCTTTTTAATTTTGAGGCACACAGCAACTCATTTTTGGCATTAAACAAGTTACTCAAATAAATATATGAATAAGTACAAGTATTCTTTTGTACATGTCGGAAGCACTATCAAGTGACCAAAATGTATCCTGCTGTAATATTGTATCTAAAAAATTGGCAATTGTCTTAACTCCACATCATATAAATTGAAGACTCACATAATTTCATGATACCTAGATGTAGAGTTAAAAATAACCATACGCAAGCACAGATTTACTATCCTCAACTCCACAGCTACATACCTTAACGATATTTGTCATATGGCTTTGATAGAAAACCTCTGTCGTGAACAATTCAATTAAAATCAGTTAGTCACAGCAGAGATGTAGCAACAGAGGGTAAACAAAACGGTTATTATGATATCACTAGTAGAAGCATCCACTTCCTGTTTTTTGCCACCTCACGCAGGTTTCCAAAGACATGAGTGCAGGTAGGAGAATGGCAGTTAGTGGTTTCACCCACCTTCTTCTGCTATTTCCGAATCTGAGAGAGGAAGGAAAAATGATGCAAGCAGTGTTTTGCCAGATTAAGATATCTTCTTCTGGTCAGGATAAGGTACAGCACAATTTTACCAAAAGGGCAAAACACCCACACTGAGAAATGGCTCATACAGAGCTTCTGTCAGGGCAGTGCGAGTTCTCCCCACTCAGGGGCAAATTTATTAGCCCCTTGCACCGCCGTTTCCTTGAAATCATATTTATGCAACCATGCAAAGACACTTTGAGGGGGTCTGAATGACCTTATGGATATGGAGCAGCTCAAGGTAACGCAAATCGCTGCATTGCCTTACTCTGCGTAAGGGAGGTGTTCCATGGGCATTGCTGTAAGTGTTCCCACGCAACACCCATGGAGTTTGACACATCCACAGGTATACAAGACCTTGTAAACCTGGGGATGCATTATTTAGCACAAATAGAAAGAAGAAAAAACATCCCAGGATTGTTTTTGTGCAGGAAGGTCCCCCTTCATGCACAGAAACAGCCCTTCCTGCAACTCTGACACTCTTGCATTATGGTGCAAAGGTACCTGCATTGGCCTAGGCTGCTAAAAAGGTGCCAGCTCAGTGTGAAAGGACAAGAAATGTGCCATATGTCATAAGAACAGCACATTCCTGCCCTTTCCCTTTGAACAAGGGACGCGCAGCACGGTGACTTGCTGCACTGCCCTTAAAGCCCATACATATGGGCATCAGTATAAGAGTGGAGGGTGTGGCTTTTTGCAGGGAAGTGGTAGAATGGTACAAAGGGTGGTGGTTTGGTAGGATGCCTGGTATTTATATCTCATTTGGCTTTGAGTGATGGAGGGTTGTTTTTAGGATCAGGAGAAACTTCATTTAAGCTGGCATCATCTTGCATAACTGTAGCATTTTCACATTGCAAGTTTTATGGGAAATGCCTGAGTTTATGCCGTTATGCACATTGCATTATTGAGACTTTGTTCAGGCAAAAATCCTTCCACAGGAGCAGAGGAATAACACAAATGAATAGAATGAGAGTCGCTGCAGATCACGTCATGCATTATTTTGTATTTTTTGCATACTAATGTCATAATTTGGGTATGTCACATTATTTTCGCAAAGGGAAGTAAACAATTTTTTCCCAGGCCTAGTTATTTTCAGAGAACGGTGGCAGGGAGGTGTCAGGAATGCAGGTATTTATTTTTCAATTTGGGGGGTAAGGAAATATTTCAATGGTGTGCGGGAAGATTAGAGTTTTTTTTTGCATTTGTGGGCAAAGCATTTTAGTGGTGTTTTTCACCATCATTGATGAATTGAGCTTTGTTCTTGTTGTCTATCTGATGTCACGTAGGGGTGGTTTTATGGATTTATGGAAAGTGCCGCTGCACCAAGTGCAGCACCACTTTCTCTGCGCCCCTTAGTGTCCCCCTAGCGCCACCATGTGTGTGCCGTATTTAAAATATGGCACACCATGGCGCAGGGTAGGGGGCAATAGCATCATTTTTCATGATGCTATTGATGTACTCTGCAGGAGTAGCGCCGAAATGTTGGCGCAACTCCTGCAGAGTACATAGGGCCCCATTCTAAAGAATGGAAGGCCCCTTTTAATGCCTGCTCTGGAGCAGGCATTAAAAGTGTCGTAAAAAATGGCATAAGGAAATCTCATAGAATTCATACGCTATTTTTCAAGCTCCCCTAACGGGGAACACACCATTGGCATACATTAACAATGACGTTAATGTTGCGCAACGTGGCGCTAGGGCACTATAAATATGCCCCTTAATACTCTCTGTGAAAACATCCCTACTATTCACAATTACCCATCTATAAAGTTATGTGCGGCTCTTACAGGAAGCAACAACATAAAAGTATTCCATGCAGGCTCAGGCCGTATTCAGAGAGTGAGTAAGTGTAGCACTGGCTCTCCGCTCTGATGTAGAGCAGACAGCAGGGGATCAGGTGGAGAGCAGGAAGAAAGGTACAAAGAGTGGTTGTTAAACCTGACCGCCACCTCCCTCCATTTTCTGACCCTGTTTTTGCTGGTGTTCGGACTCTGTGCACTTTAACACTTCTAACAAGTGCTAAAGTGCTTGTGCTCTCTCTCCTAAAACATTGTAACATAGCTTCATACCCATTTGGCATATTTAATTTACTTATAAGTCCCTAGTAAGGTACATTACATGTGCTCAGGACCTGTAAGTTAAATGCCATAGTGGGCCTGGAGCACTGATTGTGTCACCAACATATGTAGCCCCTTAACCATGTCTTAGGCCTACCATTGTAGAGTCTGTCTGTGCAGTTTACCCTTCTACTATGACCCTACAAGATAAATCTATTGCCAAGCCTAAACCTTCATTTTTTATTCATATATCACCACTAAGGTTGGCCCTGTGTGACCCAAAGGGCAGGGTAAGAGACAGGACATGATCCTTTACGTTTTCCATGCCCAGTAAGTGGTAACCTCCCAAATTAATTTATTACTACTGAAAGACCTATCTCTCACACAAGATAACATTGGGATTACCTTGTTATTTCTTATAAGGATAATTCCTAATCTCAAAGAGATGAGTTTGTCAAGTTTGGTGTCTCTGAACTCACTATAACCTGTGTGTGCAGAGTTAAACTGTCGTGTCGACCTGGCAAGTTGATCCTCTTGTCAGGCCCAACATTTCCTACTTAATAGATATGTCACCCCTAAGGTAGGCCCTAGACAGCCCAAAGGCGGGTGCAGTGTATTTAAAAAGTGGCAAATGTACTTTTAAGTTTTACATGTCTGAGTAGTGAAAATCCCTTAAATTAGCTTTTCACTACAGCAAGCCCTATCTCTCCCATAGGATAATACTAGGATTGTCTTATTACGTTGTATAAGTGTAATTTCCATTGGAAGAGACCGGAACCCCAAGTTTGGTGTCTCTGGGATTACAATTTGTTACCACAATTTATGGTGAAGTCAGATGTTGGGTTGCAGTTCTGAAAATGCCACTTTTAGAAAGTTGGTGTTTTCTTACTTTAGTCACTTGGTGCCTCCTGCCTGTCTCCAATACACGTATGGGGGGGGGGGGCAGCTGGGCTTGTGCATTTCCTCTAGAAATCCACACACAAAGGGAGCATAGGTGTGATTGATATGCCATCATCATCCTTAAGGGCCATCTTGGGCAGGATGGTTGCGAGAAGCTGACACACCTGAAACGGCAGTATCCTGCCACACACACAGAGCTGCATACCCCTTCTAGTGAATCTGGAGCTAGGTCAGGAAGGGAGGTTCTCAGTGAGCTTCAAAGACCCCTCTTTGAAGTCTCCTCCACTTCAAAGGCACAATGGGTATAAGTACTGCACCGCTGACACCACCAAATCAGTACACTTCTGGACCTGTGGATACTCTGCCAGGAAAAAGGACTGCTGTGATGCTACAAAGACTGGCACTCTGCTGAGCTCCTGTGCTGCTGGACTTCTGCTTTGCTGAGCTGACCTGCTGCCTGCTGCCCTTTTGTGCGGGAGTGAGAAGGCCTGGACCTGCATCTCTACATCCCAGAACCAAAGTCACTCCAAGGGCTTGCTGGCTTTTCTCCTGTTCTTTGAAGTCTCAGGGACACAAAAGACTTCCATCACACCTGCTACAGCTCCTGAACCCATCTTGATCCAGGTCATGGCTCCCCAAGAGGTGCTTCTCCATTCCTGGGCCCTCAGAAGTGGTTTTTGGTTCCTAAATTCAAGATTTGGGGCTTTTCATGACCCCAAATGCACTGCCTGCACCAGAACTGTACCACTCACATGAAGAATCAGCGTGAGCCACCACAAGTTCGTCTCTTCACAAAGCAAGTACTAATGGTCACAATTGCAAGGCTCCAGCCCACCTGTCCACTATGTCTAGCCATCTCTTTGCACCCCAGAACACCTCAAACGATGTTCTCCTTGGACCTGTCCAAATTTATGACCGCGAGGAGGACTCTTGGTTCATCTTTGAGGAGGTAAAACTTCAACAGGACTCTGGGATTGTATCAGACCCACACTCCATCGCTCCATCGTGGTCAGCCTGAACCTTTTGGATTTTACACAGTGTAGCATGACCAGATAGCCCCAGATGGAGCTTTATGCTTTTCAGCACTATATGTCATTTTAATCTTTAAAAATTAATATCTTAACTTCTTCTGATTGGATGCTTTACGTTTTGTTCTTGTTTTACGTTGTGGTGTCTTTCTGTGTGGTAATTTCACTGTTTTAATGTTTGAAGTGTTGCACAAACACTTTACACATTGCCTGTTAAGTTAAGCCTGACATCTCTGTACCAAGCTAACAGAGGACGAGCACAGGTTAACTTTTAGTGTGTAGTTAATTTACGCTTACTAGGATTGTGGTTCCTGCTTAGACAGGGTGCATACCCCTGCTAATCAGAAACCCAATTTCTAACAGTGATAGTACAACTGTCAGGAAGCCAGATATTAATCTTACATGCAGGAGAGTGCAGCTTGAAGAGAGGGTTGTATTTACCAGGTTTTCTATCAGATGTGGTTGAGGAGGTATAGATTGAAGACAAGATTGTGAGGTGGGCTGCAGAAGGGTGCTTTTTTAATCTTGTGATTGGTAAGTCTGAAGGCAGTGTGGTAGGTGGCATTAATTCAAGCATTCTGTTTTTTAGGGGTTTGGGTCTGATGTTGGTTGGGGCGGTGGGTGGAAAAGGGGCAGGAGTCAGATAAATTAATGCTATATACTGTATGTGTTCCCCATGGCTCCTCTATACCTGCATAGTTGATCAACAAAGGCACAGATGAGTTGGGTAAGCCAGAGGTGATAGAAAAACGATCACTTGAGCATCATCCTTCTTGTCTATTTGATGTCATTCAGAACTCCTCAGTGAAAAACTGTCTTGTTATTCAATGTTACCCCTCTATAATTATGTTTCTTCAAAGTAAGTAGGTTTGCTGTTAGTATTACATCTTCACTTCCCTCTATATGTTTACCTTCACAATATTGTTGGTAAACATCACTTACAATGCGGTAAATTCAACAACATGCATTTACCATGATTCCTTTACAATGCATATGCGTTTAGCATGCATTGCTTTACCATGCATGCCTTTACCATCTTTAGAGTGGGTAACAGTTATTGGTGGTAAATGCATTTTTAAGTTTTAGGATGGGTGTGGGATTTGGGGAGGTAAGAACATCTTTAGGTTTTAGGCTGGGTATGGGTTTTGGGGTGGGAAAGGCATTGTCAGGTTTTAGGGTGGGGATGGGTTTTGGGGTGGGAAGGGCATTTTTAGGTTTTAGGGTGGTTATGGGTTTTGAGTTGGTAAGGGCATTTTTAGGTTTTAGGGTTTTTATGGGTTTTGGGGTGATAAGGGCATTTTTATGTTCTAGGGTAGGTATGGGTTTTGGGGTGGTACAGGTATTTTTAGGTTTTAGGATGGGTACGGGTTTTGGGGTGGAAAGGGCATTTCTTTTAGGTTTAGGGTGGGTATGGGTTTTCAGGTGGTAAGGGCATTTTAAGGTTTTATGGTGGATATGGGTTTTGCGGTGGTGAGGAAATTTTTAGGTTTTAGGGTGGGCATGGGTTTTGGGGTGGTAAGGGCACTTATTGAATTTTAGAGAGGGTAAGGGTTTTTGGGAGGTAAGCACATTTTTAAGTTTTAGGGTGGGTATGGGATTTGGGGTGGTAAGGGGTGTGTCGGTTTTAGGGTGGGTATGGGTTTTGAGGTGGTAAGGTAATTTTCAGGGTTTAGGGTAGGTATGTTTTTTGGGTGGAAAGGTGTGTTTTATATGTATATATATATATATATATATATATATATATAGTTAGACATGTGGTCTTTGGTTGGCAGTCAGGTTACCCCTGTCCAAGCAAGGACCCTCACTTTAGTCAGGGTAAGTTACACACAATCCAAATTATCCTGTGCCCACCCTCTAGTAGCTTGGCACTGAGCAGTCAGGTTTAACTTAGAAGGCAATATGTCAAGTATTTGTGCAATAAATCATGCACTAACACAGTAGAACACCACATAAATACACCACACAGTGTTTAGAAAAATATATAATATTTATCTGGTAAAAAGCAGGTCAAAATGATTAAGATGCAATAAATATGCTGAGCTATCACTGAAAAAATGATATAAAGTGTCTTTAGTCTCTTAAAAGCAATAAATGTCTCTTGCAAGCACAAAGTACCTGGTTTGCGTTCAAAATCTCCACAAAGAACCGCAGAGGAGGAGATGCATGGAAAACAGGGAGGTGGGAGTCGATTTCTTGGGCCACACACACAGTGATGCGTCATTTATTTTTCACAGAGGGAAAGCTTTACGTCGATTTCCAGCGCTCGGTTTAGGATCCTCTTTGGGTTTGCGGGGTTTTCGGACACCCTGGGGACGATGCGTGGAAATCCGGTGCTGACAGGACGAAGTCACAGGGTCTGCATCAATCCAGTGGGCGTTGCGTGGAAATTTCTATCGCACGGCAGGCGCTGTGTCGATTCCTCTCAGGAAGTCAGGCTGCGTCATTCTGGCTCAGCTGTGCATCGATCCAGTGGGCCGCGCGTCGAATTTCCAGTCGCTACGCTGGGGCTGCGTCAATCATTTCCTTGCAAAGTCAGGCTGCGTCATTCCGGTTCAGCGTGCAGTGAATTTTTCACCGCAAGGCAGGCCGTGCATCGTTTCTGGCAGACGGTGCGTCGATTTTCACTGCACCGGGAGTTCTTCTCACAGGAATGAAGTATTTTTGGTCCTAAGACAGGGAACAGGAGGCAAGCTCTAGCTAAGCCCTTGGAGAGCACTTCTCAGCACAACCAGAGAGCAGCAAAGCAGCAGGGCAACAGCAAGGCAGCAGTCCTTCACAGAAAGCAGTCAAGTGAGTCCTTTTGGCAGCCAGGCAGTACTTCTTGGAAGGTTGCAGATTCGGTTCAGGTTCTCTTTTCCAGGAAGTGTCTGAGTTGATAGGGTCAGAGACCCTGCTTAAATACCCAAATATGCCATTGAAGTGGGGGAGAAGTTAAAGAGTGGCTTATAAGTGCGCAAGGTCACCTTTCAGTTCTATCCTGTCTGCCAGAGTCCCAGTAGGGGGTGTGGCAGTCCTTTGTGTGATGGCAGGCTACTGTCCTTTGACATGTAAGTGTCAGGACCCCCACCCTCCCAGCCCAGGAAGACCCATTCAATATGCATATGTGTGCAAGTGTGACTGACCAGCCTGTGTTTGGGGTTGTCTGAGTGAATGTACAAGGGAGCTGTCAACTAAACCTAGCCAGACGTGGATTGGAAGGCACAGAAGGATTTAAGTGTAGAGAAATGCTCACTTTCTAAAAGTAGTATTTCTAAAATAGTAATATAAAATCCAACTTCACCATTAAGCAGGATTTTGTATCACCATTCTGGCCATACCAAATATGACAGGCTACTCCTTTCAGATCACGATCTTCCACTTATACAGTATATGAGGGTAGACCTAATGCTATCCTATGAAAGGAGCAGGCCTCACAGCAGTGTAAAATGAATTTAAGAGTTTTACACAACCAGGACATATAGAGCACACATGTTCCTGTCCTGCCTTTTACCTACTTGGTACCCTGCCCTATGGGCTACCTAGGGCCTACGTTAGGGGTGACTTAGATGTAGAAAAAGGAGAGTTTAAGGCTTGGCAAGTAGTTTTAAATGCCAAGTTGAAGTGCCAGTCAAACTGCACACACAGGCACTGCAGTGGCAGGCCTGAGACATGGTTAGGGACCTACTTATGTGGGTGGCACAACCAGTGCTGCAGCCCACTAGTAGGCTTTAATTTACAGGCCCAGGGCACATGTATTGCACTTGACTAGGGACTTACAAGTAAATTAAATTAGGTTATGAGCCAATGTCACCATGTTTTAAGGAGAGAGCATATGCACTTTAGCACTGATTAGCAGTGGTAAAGTATGCAGAGTCCTAAAGCATGCATAAATGAGGTCTTAAAAAGAGAAGGAGGAAGGCAAAACATTTGGGCGTGACCCTGCAGGAAGGCCATTACCAATATATATACACACACACACACACATACACACATATATAGAAATATATATATATTACTTATACATATGTATATATATATGTATATATATATACAGACACACACACACATATATATATATATATATATATATATATATATATATATATATATATATATATATATTAAATACATTTATGTTATAATTAACTAGTTTTTACCATGCATATGCCTTTACTAACTATGCCTTTAGTACAAATTGTTTGTGGTAAAGATATGCATGGTAAAAGCATATGCATATAAAAACATTTTGTGGTAAGTGCCTGCGTGGTAAGGACCATGCATTGTACGTACTGCGTTCAAAAAGGCATGCGTTGTAAGTGCATGCATTGTTCCATCACACATCCGATATTGTTGTAGACTATGTTCTGGATTCAATATTATGCCAGAGCCATATCTAAAACTTGATATAGTTCTAGGTATATGTACAGAGGAGTACATAGGTGTTTGGTGTCTGTAAGCGTTAGGAAAACGTCACAGATTTCTCAGATAATACTCTTTCCGACAGCCCTGCATTTGTGTGATTCAGAGATACAGCACTGTAGATCAATGTTTACCATCTGCTCATGTATACCATCTCTCTACTTTATGTTTATCAGAGTGTTGCTTTGAAATACTTCCCAAGAACTTTGCTGTTTATGTGGGAGCTTGTGTTTAGTGCAGGTCAGCCAGTTATAGCATGAATCATTGATAGAGCTGTAGAGCCATGTGAAAAACATTGTGAATCAGGCACTTACAGAATTGTAAACATGTTTCAAGAGCTCCAACAGCTGCTTGTTGTTTTCCTGTTGTTTTGTTTTAATTTGATGTACATACACATTTATTTTTACTTTGTGTTTTGTTGCATCTGGAGCCTCTGCCACCTCCTCGCTGCCTCACTTGTTATTCTGGTCAATCATCCAAGCTGAGAACCAAAGACCAGCAAATCAGCACAGTGATAAACATACACATGCTACACAACAGGCTTCTGCGGTGGTAATCCCACTCACAGTAAGGCAATCTTGGAAGAATGAGTTTTCCACTTGGCCTTAGTGCCTTACAATGAAGTTTCTATAAAAAATCTTGTATCATCAGATGTAACTTTGAAGTGATGTTGAGAACATACAACTTTGGCTGCACAAATTTACGGTATAGAAGTGACATAAAAATGTAAACAACATGTGTAACATGGGCTCTAATGCAATGATGTGAAGTGGTGCATTGAAATCATATTAGTCAAGGGGCACTCACAAGTAGAAATGTAGAAATATATGTGCATGTTTTGGCAATGACGTTAACCGACTGAATTTCATTACATGTATGCATTCAAATTCAATGTATCTTGATTACTGTATTAGTGTTAGAAATTGTATAATCACAGTTATTTGCCGATTAATATACTTATGAGGAGAAATACATGTATAATTATGTATTTCAAGTGCGCATTGAACTGTTTATTAAGTTGACTCAAGTGAAGAACTGAAATCTTTTTCTATGCTTAACATTCAACGTGGAGTTTGCTCTCATTGTAATTTTCTTTATTAGCAGGTGCAAGTACCCACTTTTAATGAAAGGCATATTATGTGTTTGAGATAAAGGGGTACAGCAGGATATGTTGGCAAGGACCAGGAATATTAACATATGGAGGTAGAAAGAAGAACTCCCTTGTGAGCCCCTGGTCCTAGGAGGTTCCCAAGGTCGTCTTGATGTTTGGGTCTTGAGATGAAAGTCGAATAGGAGTTGCAAATTCCAATTGCGCATAGAACATGGAAAACTACTGGTGATGATGACGTGAATTTTTGAAGGTTATGCAAGGTCTAAATTAACATTCAGTTAATTAGGTGAGACAGGGCCTTTCTACTTTTGACTAGAGCGGATCCCTAGAGACCCAGAGTGGTAAAGATCGCTCTACTCTTACTTTGGCTGAATCAGTTCATGCTATGCACATCTGTCTTGCAAAACTTCTGCAGAGGTTCCTGTTGTGCTGACACTTTTGACCATTATTCAGTTCTTACCTTACCAGAGAAATACTTAGGTTTCCCAATAGCTTAGTTAGAATATTTAGATTAGATTAATTTTCAAATGATTAGACAGGAGGATCTCCATTAAGATTCAGACCACCAAGCATTGTTTCTTATCTTTTGTATTGCTGCAACTGAAGCACTTGTGAGCCTTATACTTGTATGATTTAATCTGATTAGACACTTTATTTCACCTTTCCTTTTGTGAATTTATATTTATATAGCATGTTTCTGAGACACATTTATATGTCTCGCATTAAATTTGTAATTAATATTTTAACTCGAACTTCTGTCTCCGAAAATTAATGTGTGACTACATGGGTTTCACTGTTAATTGATTTGAAAGTGTTGATTTGATTCTCCTTACCTCTTGGAACTCCTAAAAAGGTCCAGCAGAGTGAGAGAAGTTAGAAACTGGGCCACATGAATTCTCAGATGATAGCAGAGTAGGATGATTAGGATCCTGAAGTGAGGAGAGCTAGAACTCTATAGTCTACATTGATTAGTCCCCACAGCCCAGTCCTTAGTGCGCATGTCCAAACTTTGAAGGGTCAATGGAGATTTGGAGATACGAGAGAGTCGTACCAGTATTGGAGGATTGATTATCAATAGGTTCGCGAATTGCAGTGGTTCATGTTTAGCTTGCTGTGTTTGTGATTTTGGTTGGTGTTTTGGAGAGATGTTTTGACTGTTGTGTGAGTGTGGTTTTAGGGAAAAAAAGTTAAAATTGTTATTGAGTTCGACAGATCTAAAATCCCAGGACAGTAAGAAAAGGTGTAGAAGACTCCATAATGTGATTGTTTGCTTAGATTGGTGGTGCTTGTCACAGGATGTCATTGGTGTCACAATTGAGATAGGGACTTTATCTTGTGTGAATGTGAGGCAATTCATATAGTGGATCTTAATGTACAGGGTGAACCTATACTAATCTAGAGGATACCCCGTACGTCGACGTTTCTTTCAAAATTTTTGATACTCATGTGTGACTGAATACAGTTGATTCTTTAAGGGAGCAGACAATGGTTTTTGTATGGTATTTTGTTATCTGTGTGTGATGTTGAAGAGAGAGCGTGCATACAGGTTGTAAAGGAGTGTGAGCCACTGCGACGAGCGAGATTGAGGTCATAGTGTGCAGCACTGTTATAGGTCGGTTGGTGTGGTGCCTTGCCGCTATTGACTGTAGGAACTGTTAACGCGTCCCTTTATGACTATCTTACACACTTTGGGACTCGTTTTAGGCCAATGAATCTTTTGACCCTAATTGAAGACACCTTAGGACGAGATAACTAATCAGCATGTCAATTAATATGTCAATAACGTCATCCATATTTACAATAACAAGACAATTCAGATTAGTCAAAGACATTAATAAAACTCAGAAACCACCATGACCGTTCAGTCATGAATAACCACACCAGTTTAGTAAGCTTTTGTGAAGTTTATTCCCTATTGATTACAATTCTACTAATAAGTTTATTAATCTTAAAACCAAGAAACACATTAGCATAGTCACAATATGACAACTCTGATAAGATTTCATCAAAGCAAGAATCACGAATATTAGAATATAACACGGCGTCAGCACAGGTTATCCTTAGCAAAGTATCATTATCACGTTATTCAACAAAGCATAGATTCAGTCATTTGTCTATTTGCGTCTGTTTAGTGAACCCCTCATCTAACCTCGAATTCGCATAGGCATTTTGGGCTTCATGCAAAACAATTTGGCAACACCAATTTGGAATATCATCTAACTATGGTCTCTGTCAAAAGAAGCAGTTGGTACCTAGAAAGGAAAGCAAACAGACAATTACAATATCATTGTCATATAGTTACCCTCCGTTGGGTCAGCACTCAGATTCAGCCTTCGTCCTCAGGACATCAGTTGATTCGCCATCAGCCAGGAATTCAGCAAGTTGGGTAAAGGGCACTTCCCTCATAAGGAGGTAAAGTGTAAATGGGCAATATAAGGCAAGAATGGTTTTCAGAACCAAACAGCAAAGTCTCTATGCAGAGTAACAAAGTGTCTGGGTCATAGCAATAATTCGCAACAGCATCTCCCCCTCCTCTAATCAAATGGCTCTCCGTTCTCCTTTAGTTCCTTGTGTCAGGGGTTTTTATCCCCTTTCTGTTGTACAGTCCCCTAAATTTTAATTGGTTGAGGGGTTGCACCCCACTATCTCCATCCAATAGGTTTTCAATTATCTCATCAAATCTGTTACCCCATAACTGTTCTCACGTAGTTTATTGGTCCTTATGGTTGACGTCTTCAACGGGTAGAATGTCCGTTATGATTTCATACTCTCGTGGTCCTCTTTGCATCTTTAGTCAGTGGCTCCATTGTCTGTACCGGTTCAGGCGACCTTCTACCTGCGAGTAGTCTACAGTGTTGCATTCAGCAAGAATGTTTCACTAAGCAAGTCGAATTTCATGAGAACGGATCTACTACAGTTACATTCATCTTCTAGTTTGGAAAAACAAGAGTTCATGTCCTTCAGCAAGTTAGCACACTGCATGTTAGAAAAACACATTTTATATGAAACCAGGCAGGTAGGCCTAGACTCATGCTAACTAAGGCCTAATAATTTATTAGGAGAACTTTAGCATATAACCTTTTAATAATAATGCAAAATCATATGTTAACATATTGTTTCATCATTATTAGTCAATTTCATTAGTCTTGGTATACGCGTTGGCCACTCCCTGTGGGCACATTTCAAGCGCACGTTTAGCAAAATACATTAATACATTTTCCATACGGAATTATTTCACATTAGTTCATAAACATTTCATGTTAATTTCTAAGCATATAAGCTACACTCCCACAATACCATAAGGGGTTGCACTGTGATCAGTTGTTACCTCTGGACAAGGGTTTGGGAAAACAATGTTACTTCCTGATTTGAAACACAATTACTGTGAATATTAATATTTGTTTTGGGAAAAGCAAAATGTTTTAATGTTATACAAGACTTGTTTAGATGAGATGTGCTTATACCTAGTAAAGAGGGAGAAGAGGCACCATCCAAAGATACTCCAAATCGTTACATGGCGATAAAAGAATGGCTGCATGCATGTATTCGGCTTAGTCAATGGCACAAGATCACAGAAAACAAAGGTGCATTGAAGTTTCCACAATATGATATGTTCAATTTGAGGATTATTGAAAATTTAGGAGAATATTGTATGAGATGAAACCACCCAAAGACCTGCACAGTGTGCAGCACCTGATGCTTGGGAATGCACAGCTCATACTAGAGAGAAAGATAAATATCTGGGTGGAGCCTGAAGAGCAGTGCGCACCTATGCACATGTTAAATGGTTTGCTGAACAGAAAAAATGGAGGAGTGGTATAACAGAGAGTTATATTTTATCCAACGTTGACACGTGAAACATTTGAGGGAGAGAAAGAAAAGAAAAAAGACAATAAACAAAAACACAGTAAGCGAAAGGAACCAAATGACATGAGTGAGGCAAGTGACAGAGAGTCTGGAGACAGCTTCCAGGATGTGCTATTGTCCAAACATCCATGCCCATATAATGAGACTCGAGAGGAGGGTGGAAATGGCACAAATAATAGTAAAAAGGGTGGCTTTGCTACTGCTCTGGTCAATGTGACTACGGGTTCTGTGGGGTTTACTCCAGAGAATGCATATTATGAAACAACGGGAGGGGATCCGGAATTTGCGCTCTAACTGATTCTCCCCCAAACAATGTTGATGCTCTTACTGTCCCAGTTACTATTAATCCTGTGGTACCTATGTACAAGCCTGAAGGCCTGGGAAAGATGATTTATAATCTTATAATTTGGCTGCCCAGGTGCAGTAGGTAGACCAGATAAAGTTGCAATGAGCCCTGATGCGAGCAAATTTGTTTTCTTAGTTACAACACACACAAGTTCCCCATGTGCTGCAAGTGCAGATTCGACTTTAAATCATTCAGGATGTAGTTCCATAGATGCATATCAGAGAATGCCTACTACTGGACCACCCATCTGGGAGCCTCCTTTAAATTTAAATTCTAGTAGCAGAGCCCCTGGAGATGGAAGTATGCCTAAAATCCCTTTAGTAACATGGAGTTTTAGCACCAAGGACATAGATTAGTGGGTGAAAGCTTTTAACGCTGATACTCCTTCAAGGTAAAGCGCAAGTATGTTGAGTGAGGGAACAATTAACTCACCATAGAGAGAGAACTTGCTAGATGTGGCAAAGTTAAAATAAGAATTAGACAAGATGGTTAGTGGGAACCTCGCAATGCCTTGCTTAGATACTTATCATGAAAATTAACTTGTGTTCATGTGGAAGGACATTACCAGACGTGCAGGAAAAGTTTACAACAAACTATCAGAATTAGCCTAGAGACATGAGGTAGACTTGAATGAGACCAGAGCTTTACAGAGAAGTTTTCATATATGCTTCAATAAAGAGGATATAACTTGTATGAGAACTTCGGGATGAAAATACAAATTAAACAACTGATTCAAATCATTCCAAAATGGAACGAGTTAGATAAGTGGGAAGCTCAATAGGTGTGAAAGAAAGATCCAAAGGGGAACCTCTTCCTGTATAGGGAGAGGTGAATGCAACAAATTTCCCATTGAGAGAAGTGCCTGGTGGAGGTTATGTGCCATGGAGTAAAAGTGATCTTGCATCATTCACTTATGATTTCCCAAAACTGAGAAAAAAGTCAGTGAAGTGGTACAAGCAAGTTGAGAGATTTGTGAAAAATTTGCAGGTGTTGAGGGTCGATTTGAACACTCTGTTTGACACTGTGGTTCTGAGTGAATTGTGGATGGAATGTAAAGTATCTGTTCAATGGCTTCAATCAGAACCACCAAGAAGTTTGATGATAAAAGATTGGATTTAAATTGATAGCATGACTCAAGATCCTAAAGAATCAATTCATGCCTACTATGAGAAATTGCTGTGGGCATTTAAGCAGTATATTGGAATAGAAACGCTTTAACCAAAGGATATGGGACATTTTGTGTTGAGGTTTGTGACAAGATTGAAACCTGAGTCCGGCATGATGGTTCAACAATATACGATCTGCTGGCACAATAAATCACAATAAGTCAGTTGATGAGATTTTGAGGTATGCAAAGTATAGTAGTGATGAAACTAAAATGAAGCAGAAAAGTCTGAAGGAGAAATTAATGGTTGCTTAGATGAGAGCTGCTCAGATAAGTAGTCAAGTCCAGCCATTTGCAGAGAATGTCGATGTTATGCAAGAAGTGTATCAACAGGGACCAAATCCAATGCAGGGTAGAGGTTGAGGAGCCCCAATTGGTCCTAGTACAGGGATGGATGTCAATAGCTTGAAGAAGACAACCCCTTGTCATTTCTACAACTAGTTGGGGCATTGGAGAAGAAACGTCATCGTAACCCAAATAATCAGCTCTAGAATTCAGGATTTTTACCATATCGGAATAACAACCCCATACAAATGCACAATGTTCAAAGAGAGAGAGGACAAAATTCTAATGTTCCACAGGCTCCAGTATTGCAGGTTCCACAACACTTGATGCCACAATATAACAATAATGGTCCTAGAGTAAATTCACACCAAGTCCTGAATATGAACATGAATGTGTTCCAAGACAATAATCCTTTTGAACAGTTTTACCATGTTTGAGACAGTTTAGAACTATGGCCATGATTAGTCAGCCTGATGGTGCCTGAGAGGGGAGGAATATTGCATACCTGCACAGTCTTGGAGATAAACCAGAGTGGTCCATTTCTGGATGGTGAAGTGAATGGCAACATTGTGTCATTTGTGGTTGACACTGATGCCATCCTTTCTACTTTGAGAACAGTAAATGTCTGTAAGAAAGTAGCCTCTTTGTAGCATGGTTACCCCCAACTTTGGCCTGTTTGTGAGTGTGTGTCAGTGTGTTTTTACTGTGTCCCTGGGATCCTGCTAGCCAGGATCCCAGTGGTCATAGATAAAAACCTATATGTCAGTGTGTTTTTCCTGTCTCACTGGGATCCTGGTAGCTAGGACCCCAGTGCTCATAGTTTATGGCCTAATATGTATGCCTGTGTAGTGCCTAACTGTGTCACTGAGGCTCTGCTAACCAGAACCTCAGTGCTTATGCTCTTTCTCCTTTGAAATTTGTCACTGTAGGCCAGTGACTTCATTTACCAATTTCTATTGGCATGCTGCCCCCCCCCCCCTTATAAGTCTCTAGTATATGGTACCTAGGTACCCTGGGCATTGGGGTTCCAGGAGATCCATGTGGGCTGCAGCATTTCTTTTGCCACCCATAGGGAGCTCAGACAAACCCTTACATAGAGCTGCCATTGCAGCCTGCATGAAATAGTGCACACACTATTTCTCTGCCATTTTCACTGCACTTAAGTAACTTATAAGTCACCTACATGTCTAACCTTCACTTGCTGAAGGTTAGGTGCAAAGGTATGAAGTGTGAGGGCACCCTTGCACTAGCAAAGGTGCCCCCACATAGTTCAGGGACATTTCCCCATACTTGGTGAGTGTGGGGACACCATTACATGCGTGCATTACATATACTGTAGGTCAATACCTACATGTAGCTTCACAAAGGTAACTCCGAATATGGCCATGTAACATGTCTAAGATCATTGAATTGACCCCCCCATTCCAAATCTGGTATTGGGGGGCCAATTATATGCATCCTGTGGGCTCCACCATGGACCCCCAGTACTGCCAAACTAGCTCTCTGAGGCTTGCACTGCAGCTACAGCTGCTGCACCTCACAGACAGGGTTCTGCTCTCCTGGGGTCTGGGCAGCCCAGTCCCAGGAAGGCAAAACAAAGCATTTCCTCTGAGAGCAGGGTGTTACACCGTCTTCCTTTGGAAATAGGTGTTACAAGCTGGGGAGGGGTAGCATCCCCCAGTCTCTGGAAATGCTTTGAAGGGCACAGATGGTGCCCTCCTAGCATCTTGCATAAACCAGTCTACACCGGTTCAGGGACCCATTGTCCCCTGCTCTAGCAGGAAACTGGACAAAGGGAAGGGGAGTAACCACTACCCTGTCCTTCACCAACCCAGGGGTGGTGCCCAGAGCTCCTCCAGTGTGTCCCAGACTTCAGCCATCTTGCTTTACAAGGTGTGGGGGCACTCTGGAGAGCTCTGAGTGGCCAGTGCCAGCAGGTGACATCAGAGACCCCTCCTGATACCTCCTGATAAGGTAGCCAATTCTCCTCTCAGGGCTATTTAGGGTCTCTTCTGTGGGTTCTCTTCAGAATCTGCTTGCAAGTCTCCTTCAGGAATCCTCTGCAACAACTTCAGACTCTTCTGACATCGGATCAACCGCAGCCTGCTCCAAGAAACACTGTAACTGCAACAAAGTGTCTACAAGAGACACTTTTCTTCAGCAGCCTCAGCTCCAAGTCAGCAACTGCAACAGTTTCCACAGTGTGCATGCTCTGAAGACTCCCTGTCTTCATCCTGCACCAGAAGAACCGAAGAAATCTCCCGTGGAGTGACGGATTCACTCCCCTGCTCCAAGCAGGCACCTTCCAAGACAACGACCGGTACCCTGGGACTTCTCTCACAATGACGAGAGTGCTCCTAGGGACACAGAGGGTGGACATCATTGACATAGACTGTCCTGAGGTCCTGCTGACAAAATTTGGAGGAGGTTAGACCTTGCCTTCCCCAAGACAGATGGTACCCCTGTGTACTGTGTCTTCTACACCTCCTGAGGCCTCTGTGCACTCTTTGCCAAATTCCTTCATGCACAGCCTGGCCCAGGTTCCAGCACTCCATCCTGTGGCGCTCAACTCGCTGAGTTGTTCTCCGGCGGCGTGGGACCTATTTTTGTTGTGCTGCATCAACTGCATTTTGCACCTCCTTTGAACACAGATCCTGTGGCTTCTGGGGGTGCTGGCTGGCATCCTGAGGGCTCTCTAAAATGCTGAGAGCCTCCTCTTCCTCCTTACACAGAGTAGAGGCCCCCAGGTCCCTCTTGGGTCCATCCAGCACCATTTTGAAGCAAAATGCACTTTTGTCATAGCCAAGGCTTGTTAGCAGCTTCCAACACAAAATCTCATCTGCAACAATCTTCATGCTGTGGGACATTGTTGGAAAATGGGTTATTGGTAAGGGCAGGTAAGTACCTACACTTAGCAATAGGCCACTAACCTCCACTTAGGTCTCAATAAATTAAACCCAGCTCAACCCTTGGTATCTTGGCAACGAGCGACAAGGCTTAATTTAGGAGGCAGAGTGTAAAGCATTCAAATATCACAAAATAGTAATTAAACAAAACAAAGGAAATGGTTTAAAAATCCAAAACCAATTTATAAAAATAGATTATATTTTTATCTTTAAAATGACACAAAAACGAATAAAATCGGATAAGGGGAACCGGAGATGTGAATTTTTAAAGAATTATTGTTTTCTACCGCCTAGAAACAAAAAGCGCCAATCTGGTCGCACCTCGACCGGGACAAAGTCAAAGGTTAAGGCCTACCGCAATGAAGCCCGGCTCGGCTACAGGCCGTGGGAGGCTTTGGTCAAAAGTTTACCTTCGCACTTAGTCGTTTTTATGAAGATTTTCTTCCGCAGGACGAACCTGCCAGTCCAATCTGATCTCCTGGAACTCTTCTCCGGATACGCGTCGCGGGAGCCCTTGGTGGAGATATTTATCTTCGGGCTTAGTCGTTTTTTCGAGGTGAAAATCCTTCGACTGGGGCAAACCTGGATCTTGATCTGACGTCCTTGGAGCCCTCCTAAGATACGCTGGCTGGGAGGTCCCAGTCAACTTTGTACGTTCGGACTTAGTCTCTTTTTTGGAGATTTTCTTCATCGGGACAAACCTGCAAATCAGGCCGGGTCCCTCAATGGAGCTTTTTTTCAAAAGTTCTCCAAACTCCTCCAAACTTCTGGATGTTGTCCCAGATGTTCTTTTAAGGTACTTTTGGGGTCCACAGTTCACCTCAAGGCTCCAGAAGCTCTGAGATGATCCTTGGGAGTGTGGACTACAACTCCCAGAATGCACCTGGCACAAACTCCTTTTTGGTCACTGGACAGTGGTCAGCTGGTCGATTTCTTCAGGAGTTGGTGCAGGGGACTCTGGTTAACAATTTTTTACCTGTAGCAAACAGGGAGTCCCTCCTTGAACCAGTTGAAGCCAGGCAAAATCCTTCTTGTGGTGAAGCCCGAGTGTGCAGCTGGTGCAGTCCTTCAGAGTGCAGGGTCCAGGTGCAGGCCAGGGGTCCAGCAGGACAGTCCTTCTTCTCCTTTGGTTCATCCTTGTTGGAATCTGATGGGGATCTGAGGTGTGGGTGCAGGTCTGCCAGTTTTATCCTTGCTCCTGGGTGAAAAACAGGTGGTCCTGGTTCTCCAATCAGGGGCAGGGTCCTTCCCCCTGTGATGACCACTTCCTGGGAAGTGTGGCAAAAATCAATCCCATGAGGCAACATTCCTCAAAAATCCATCATGGCTGAAAGTTATTTTTGGAGGTTACATCTGGCTGAGCCCACCCACTGGTGTGGCTAAAAATCATAAACACACCCCTCTCCTGCCCTCTCCTAATCTAATAAAGGGGCCCCTAATTGTCTGGTTTTGCAGGATGTGGGGGTGTTGCTGGGTTGCTCCAAATGTCCTTTGAAGACCAGTTTGGCAGCCCTCCCCCTTCCTGCCTCACCATCTGCTGAGGGGACATCCCCTCCCACAGGCACATCTCTTTGTGTGAAGCCAGGCCGCTTCACATCTCATCAAGGCAGCCTGGCCAGGCTGCCAGAGGCTGGCCAATCAGAGCACAGCAGCAAAAACAATGCAGGGCTGAAGTTGGCAACTTTTCAGGTAAAGTTTAAAACTCTTTACCTGAACAAGTTATATTAAATCCCACAACTGGAAGTTGTGGGATTTATTATAACAATTAATTTGATACCAAACTCCTTGTATCAGCCACTTAAAGGGACTTTTTAAATTAAAATAATCTCCCCATTCTGGCCTATGAAGGCCATTCACTACAATGAGGGAAAAACAAATTTGGCTGTTTTTACCTCACCAGGGCTTAAAAAACTATTTTTATAAGGTCCATGCTTATAGTTAAATGACACCCAGCCCTAGGGGCACATAGGGAACACGTTAGGGGTGACTTAGATGTAACAATAAGGTAGTTTAAGACCTTGGAACTACTTTTAATTCCAAAGTCGAATTCGCATATAACTTTAATTTAAAAGCAGCCAGCAAGGCAGGCCTGCCTTTAAAATGACACTGGGCACCTCAGCAGTGCACTATGCTGTGGTCCCTAAACCTACATGCCCTACCATATACTAGGGACTTATAGGTAGGTTGACTTAGCCAATTATAATTAGCCTAATTTGCATATTGATTTTACACAGAGCACAGGCCCTGGTACTGGTTAGCAGTACCCAGGGCACCACCAGAGTCAGGAAAACACCAGCAAAAAGTGGAAAATGGGGTCAAAAAGTTAGGGGGCCTCTGCAATCAGCCCTGTTTTCTCACAGACATCTTTTGCATCATGCAGGAACCCGCTGGCATCTTCCTAGGGTGCATTTCTGAAGTCTTCAACTAACCGAAGACTCTTCTTTTGCACCCTCTTCTGGGTTGGCCGGGGCTCCTGTCCTTCCTGGAACTTCTTTCGACTTCTGGAATTGGCCCCCTTCCTTTGCAGGTCTTCAGGTCCAATAATCCAGGAGTTGTTCTTTGCAGACTTGGTTGGCTGCTGCAAAATCCCAAAAACAAGGTGTAGTGTGTCCTAAGGAAACTTGCAGTACTTACTCTTGCTTTTCTGGGCTCTGGGGTGAGGTAATTTACTTACCTTTACTGTATTATTACTCTCCCAGCGATTCTACACACACTACACTTGTCTAGGGGGGAATCCATGATTCACAGTCCACTTTCTTAGTATATGGTTTGTGTTACCCCTGGACCTATTTTCTCCCATTGCATTCTGTAGGATTTCCTACTGTTTGCATTGTTCTATGACTATTTATTTGTCTAATTTTGGTGTCTAGTGTATATATTGTGTATAATGCTTACCTCCAGAATGAATATTGGGGGTCATTACGACCTCGGCGGTCTTTTCAAAAGACCGCTGAGGCCGCGGGAGACAGAATACCGCCATTGCCGGCGGTGTTTCTGTCTCCCTATTATGACATTTCCGCTGGGCCAGCGGACGGTAACAGTGTTACCGTCCACTGGCCCAGCGGAAATGTCACATCAACATTGCTGCCGGCTCGTAATAGAGCCGGCGGCCATGCTGATGTGCAGCTGGTGCAGTAGCACCCGTCGCGCATTTCACTGCCCGAAATTCGGGCAGTGAAATGCGCGACGGGCTATGCCTGGGGGCCCCTGCACTGCCCATGCCAAGTGCATGGGCAGTGCAGGGGCCCCCAGGGGCACCCCAAGTCCCCTTACCGCCAGCCTTTCCATGGCGGTGTGTACCGCCATGGACATGCCGGCGGTCGGGGACTCATAATCCCCAGGGCAGCGGTGCTTGCTGGGGATTATGACCGCCAGGCGGAATCCTGGCGGGAAAGTGGAGGGGCCGGCGGTATGGCCGTGGCAATTCTGCCACGGTCATAATTGCTGGCGGAACACCGCCAGCCTGTTGGCGGTGTTACCGTCGACATACCGCCGGCCGCCAGGGTCATAATGATGCCCATTGTCTCTAAGATATTTTTGTTACTGTGTCACCCAAATAAATACCTTTATTTTTGGTAACACTGAGTATTGTCTTTACTTGTGTATAAGTACTGTGTCACTATAAGTGGTATTGCATGTCTCCTAGTTGAGCCTAAGCTGCTCTACTATAGCTACCTCTATCAGTCTAAGATGCTAGAACACTACTACATTCACTAATAAGGAATATCTGGACCTGGTATAAGGTGTAAGTACCCAAGGTACCTGCTACAAACCAGGCCAGCCTCCTAGAAAGTCCCAAACCTACACCTCTTGGGGAAAATGGTCCAAGTTATGGGAGTGACAAACAAGTGAATGACTACCCAAGAAACAACAGAAGCACCTGTGAAAATAGGATCTTTTGAAGAGAATCACTATTTTTTTTTGTGATTCCAGTCCAGTAAGTCTTCTAGGAAGGGATCTTCTTTGCAAATTAAACTACATCATCTATTGTATGCCCACAGGCATAGAGACACAGATTCATGATGAGGATGCCACCTTCAAATTGGCAAATGAGGAATCTTACAGGACATTGTTTACTCTGTTAACAATTGATGATTTACCATCAGATCTGAAGCCTGAAGGGTGGGATTTCTTAGGAGAGACATTGGTCTTTTCGAGGTGTTGAGCCTGTCTGAATCACAGCAAAGTCAAATGATGATACACCTGAAACAATTGCTGGGATAACTCCAGTGATCAAGTCTATGATTCAGCAAGGAATTTTGAAAAACATTATGGGAAGTCCTTTCAATTCACCTATTATGGGCTTACAGAAGTCTAGTGGAAAAGACCAACTTATTCAGGACCTGCGAAGAGCAAACAATATTGTTGTTACTTGTTGTCCTGTGGTACTGTGATATTGTTTCAAGATTCAATTTGAGGCAGAGTGGTTCACTGTCATTGATTGTGCCAAGCCTTCTTTTCAATACCGGTACATGAGGACAGTCAGGTTATCTTCCCATTTCGGTTCAAAAATCTTGTTTGGTGTTGTGCGGAGTCCCGGAGTGGTACACTGAGAGCCCCTCCAATTTCAACCAGATTCTTTAAAAAACATCTGGAGTCCGTGGTCATGCATTGTAACTCTGTCTTAATACAGTATATCAATGACCTATTGATAGTGTTGAACACTCAGGAAGCACGAAAAGGAGATACCATTGCACTGTTAAACCGCATGGCTGAGAATGGACATAAGGTGTGCCCTGGAAAGTTGTAGTAGTGTCAGAAAGAGGTTCAGTATCTTAGACAGCACATTTAGAAAGGAGCAAGACAAATGTTGGAAGAGAGAATTTCAGCCATTGTGAAAATGAGTCTGCCAACTGCACAGAAGTCAGGATGTTCTTGGGAATGGTAGGCTACTGTTGCCAGTGGATACTCAACTTGTACCTAGTGGCTAGGTCCTTACAGAGGCTGACACACAGGGATGTGTCTCATTTATGTCCCTGGAATAGCAATTGCTTGATTGCCTTCCCAGAGCTGAGAGAAAATGTCTGTTGTGCCCTAGCACTGGTAAAGTCTGATTACAATATGTCATTGCACTTTTCTGTAGTGAGAGGTTGGGCTGCACTCTCTCAGTGCTTACACGAACACATGAAAATGTCAGAAGAACTGGAACTTATTTCTCCGCTACTCTTGATCCTATATCTTCTGAGCTGCTTAGTTGCCTTAAAACGGTGGCAGCTGTCAGTGTCAGCATAGAGAGGTGTGATAATATAGTTATAGGTCATTCATTACCTGTGTCTGTTCCCCATTCTGTGGAGTTGTTGACAAGGACCAGAACCCGGCACCTTACAAGTAGCCACCTTACCAAGTATGAACAAACCATACTTGTAGCAGAAAATAGGATTGTCAAGTACTGTTCTGTTCTAAATCCTGCTAATCTGTAGCCTATATCAGACAGTGAAAATTATGATTGTGAAATAGAGCATGACTGTCCCGATGTGACTGAACTGTGCACCAAGGGGAGATCATATATAGGAGATGAGTCACTATCCTAGTCTGATTTTGTGCTGTATGTGGATTGCTCAGGCTTACAAGACAATGGAGGAAGTTTGAGAGCTGCATGTGCAATTTGTCCAATTTCAGGAGTTGTTGAAACGTCTGGGCTTCAAATAATATTTTCAGCACAAGTGGCCAAATTGTTTGCCCTTACTAAGGCATGCTGTGTTTCTGACAGGCTGAAAGTGACAGGTGCAACAGAGGTTACTCTGCAGCTATAGACCTGAGGCATCAGTCCATGTTGAACAGGTGAATCAGATGCTGAAATTCACGCTGGCAAAATTGTGTGCTTCGACTTCCTTATTCAAACTATCAGAGATCAGACAGAGCCTGAAACAGCACATTATCAGTCTGAAGGGGGTCTAGAGCGAGCCAGAGTTGAAGATGAAACAACTGAATCCTGTCCTGTGGTGGTGAACAAGTCAAATTCAGATTCAGACCCTGATGAAGGACCTAATGCTGTGAGAAAACAAGTGGAAGCTGGAGACCAATGGCCAAGAAACAGGAAAGAGAGAACTTGAGTTTGCATAAAGAACGAATAGCGCATTCAATTCCAGAGGCCACTGAGACCTCTGATCATAGTGAAAGCGAGAATGGAGGATTGGCACTAAGGAGATCAAACAGAACAAGAGCGCCTTGTCTGAGGTTTTTTTCACCTGAATGGACATAATTGCTGTAATTGACAGAGAGCGAAGTTTTGAGAGTTTGGGATAACACCGCAGATTCCACTGTAGCTCATTGAACTGAACATTGGGCCAGATGTATGACATTTTGTTTTGCAACTCACAATTTGTGATCTCTTTGGGAATCACACATTGTGAGTCGTAAATCAAATTGTACAACAGTTTAAAGCACACTGTTTGTGATTTCTAATAGGGTCTCAAATACCTACCTCATCAATATTCATGAGGTAGGTCGCACTTTGCAGATCCCATTGTGAATGGCTGCACTCACAGGGACAGTGGCCTGCTGGGGACAGCAGACCACCATGTCGGTGACTGTTTTAAAAAAAAAAAAATGAAAAAAATGAAAAGTTTTTGTTTTATTTTTTCAGAGTAGTCCATGGGACCACTGCCTGCTCTAAAAATAGTTTTGCACCCTTATTCACAGAGGGGAAGGTGTCCCTAGAGGACCCCTTCCCCTTTGCGAATGGTTACCTTCAACTTGAAGTTGGTAGTAACTACAAATATTTTGTGACCGCATTCATGGTGGCAAAACATTCATACATGCCAGTGCTATTCGGTTTTAGGAAGGGACTCCCTAAACACATCCCTTCCTAATACCAAATGGCAAAAGCAAAACAAGTTACCAAATTACATTTTGTCTTTTGTACATGGCAAAATGTATCTCACCAGTCGCAAACAGCCGATAAAATGGTTCGTACATCTGGCCCATTATGTTTGAATTCTAATTTGAGGTTTGTGTGCTGTTGGATAGACTGAGACATTTCATCTTGGATGTGATTATCAGTGACTTTAAACTGTGCATATTTTAGCAATTTGCATCAATTTCAAAAAAGAAAACCTAGGCCCGACTATAAGAAGAAAAGAGGGTTACCCTTCTCTCACAGGATTGCAAAATGTTTTTCCATGTGGGTTGTTTGGCCTCTGGTACCATAGTTTGAACCAAGCTTACCCCAACGAACACTTGTGTGGCAAATACAGCATATCGCAATGTTATTTTCCTGCATGCTAACCATAAAGAAGTCGAAACTGGGAAGGAGAACTTTCTAAGTGTGCCAGTGCCTGAACTGGAGGTGGGTTGTGGGTTATTGATCGCCTGTCTACAGTGCATTCTTCCACTGAGGTAGAGGTGGACTTGGGACCTCAGCGGGGGCCTTACAAATATGGGAGCTGGTGCTGGCAGTGTTGCTAGGGCCACATTCCTTGGAGCAGGTTTAAATGGAGCGATAATGTTGGTCTCCTCTGGGCCACATTCCATGACGATGACTGTCTCATCGTCCTCCTCATTCCCTTTCATAATAATAATAGAAGATGGTGGAGGACCCTTCCTTTTTCTTGATGGAGATCTGGAAGCAAATGATTCTAAAATAGGACGTTCTTGCTCAGCAGGAAACTCAACCTCCTATTCTGCTCCTACTTCTGGAAGATCTACTCTTCCTGGCTGCAGTTGTTGTATACATTGGTCAGTTTCCTGTGATTATTCTGTACTTTGTGAAAGAGACCAATCCAATTCAATGGTACTGCTCTTTGAGGCCTCCATGATTGAAGTGGATGCCTCACTGGCAAAAATGGACTTGGGCTTAGGTTGGGGTGCTGCCGTTGATGCGGAAGTGCTGCCCCCACCTTGCTCCGTGGAGGCTGGTGCCACAGGCACAACTTTACGGAAAAAGGCTGTGGTCGCCACACCAGTGGTGGAAAGCTTCTTGTTCTCACTGGCCACCTTCTTGGCAGTGCCTTCCTTTGGGGCCATCTTGAAGCTGTCAGTTGGCAATGGCACTGAGCTGCACAAGTGAAAGTGATGGAACGACTCATGTCACGTGTTGGGTGGTCACGGACATCACTGTGTGCAGGCCTTCTTTCTGGCAGTACTGAGAGTGATGTCTCTTGTGCACCTAAAAGCAAACAAGCAAGAAAAACATTTAGTGAAATGTGGCATATACTTTAGTGTGGTTGGTTACGCAAGTTACTAACCTAGATAATTAACATTAATAGTGTATCCAACCACTGTTATCCTACATAATTAACAATAATAGTGTATCCAAACATTCCAAAGTCAAATCACACCACCATAACATAAAATGTCATTTCCAATCAGGATAACAACACACAGATATAACTCTTTGCTTTATGTTCATCCATTTTATGGGAGACACCTGTGTCAGTACTATGGCAAAAGCAAACTGACTGGCTGCACAAAATGGCTACTTGCCACATGGTCCAACAACAGCAAGCAAGAAGGCATGGAGAACAAAGAACACATGGAAGGCTAGTGCAAAAGCAGACTAACCGGCTACAAAAAATGGCCACCAACCACACGGTCAACAAACAACAGCAAGCAAGGAGGCATGACCACAATAAAGAACACATGAAGGCCTATGGCATACGCACCCTTGCTGGCTACACAAAATGTCCACCAGCCACACGGTCAACAAACAACAGCAAGTAATGAGGCATGGCCACAACAACGAACACAGGCGGACCTATGCCAAAATCATACTGGATGGCTTCACAAAATAGCCACCAGCCACTTGGTCAACAAACAAAAGCAAGCAAGGAAGCATGGCCACAACAAAGAACATGTGCATGCCTATTGATAAAGAACATTGGCTGCCTACGCAAAATGGCCACTGGCACATGGTCCACCAACAAGCAAGGAAGCAAAGAAAACAAATAACACATACAGACCTGTGGACACTGACTGCAAATAATGGCCCCATGCTACATGGCATGGAGAGCAAATACAAATGGTGGACTGTGACAAACAGACCCACACACACTGGCCAGACAAAGGAGGCATGGGGACACTGAAGAAAACACTACCATTAATTCAGCAGTTCCAAAAATTTAAATTAACTGAGATATACATATTTTACAGTACACATCCTCCCAAGCACCAAATATTACTCTACCTATACACTTTTTGTAGAAAAAAATGTGAAATACAAAAAATAACCCACTTTTTTATTTGATTCAATCCCATTCCTGTCCTAAATTATAAATTTGTAATTAAAACAACATATACCACAGAAACAGTTTTTTCATGCACTGATGACTAGTACTGGGCCTACTGGTTGGTTGGATCATTGCCAAACTAGGCCAGATTGTAAAATCAATGAAAATTGCAAATGTAAAAAACATGGTTAAAATAGACAGAACTGTGCAACATTTTTCCTTTTCAAAAGATGAAAAATGTAATGAAAAGCAAAAGCATAACTAGGTCCCTACTAAAACTCCAGACTACCCACCACAATCAAATAAAAGTACAAATAAATACTGGTGCATTCCCTATCAAACAGACAAAAACCTTCAACAATACTTTTTGAACTTACTTGTGATATCACAAAAACAAAGAACCTCATTTATGAGGCCCTTGCAGCACACTGGTCACTGGAGTTCCATTTTTCTTTATGCTTCAGTGACGCAGTGTGCCAGCCCATATTTACAAGGCAAAGCAAAGCCATCTTGCGTGGCTTTTCATGGTCTTGTAAATATGGGCCTCTTTGACGCGTAACACTGCGTGAAAGGGGAGTTCCATGGGTGTTGCATGGGTTGTTCCCACACAATGCCCATGGAACTCAAAGGGATCTGATGCATTCCCAGATTTACAAGTCCAGAAATACATCAGATTCCTACGCCACTTCAGGGGTAGCTTAAGAGTAACACAAAGGGGAGGAAAATCTTTATTTCTCCCCGTTTTGTCCTTTATGTGTGCTTCATTCTACAGCACACATTGAAAGAGAAAAATACCTCCTGTGATTGTTTTTGTGCAGGAAGGTATCCCATGCCTGGTGACAGGGCCCATGCCTTCACCCATGAGGAGTTGGATATCCTCACAAGGAAGTTCCTGTCCCTGTACAGCCAGCTGAATGGGAACACAGAGGAACAGGTACGTGTTTGAGTGAGAAATGTTTCACAAATTAACTTTTTCGTCCTTTGTACACAGGCTAATTTGTCCCCTTTTGTTCATGAGTGAAGTGTTGTTAATTGAATATAGTGAACTGAATGATTTAACTGGGTACAGAATGTTGTTTGTCAATGTGAGAAATGTCTGTACATTGAAACGTAAAGTCACCTGAAAGAATAAGCTAAAATTTCAGTTCATGTTACTCACAATTCCAGAATCTTTTAGAGAAACTGCAGGCCCCTTACTTCCAGTGACCAGTAGATACTGTACCTTTAGTATATTGAAAACATACAGCCCATGTTGAAATGAGTGGACTGTAGAGTGCAAGAAGAATTGTCAAAGGTGTTAAGTTGTCTGATGCTGTTCTATCAAGTGAAATTACATGCAATAATTAGAAATAAGAGTATCTGTATGTTTCAAACATGTCATGGTGCCACATATGGGAGAGGGCAGTGCTTAATTTGTAATTAAAAAGGTGCCGGTGCCCGAAGCCCTCCTCTTAAAAATGCAGCTGCTGCAATTAAATGTGCGAGCACGGAATTCTGAGGCAGCATAATCCTGAAGGCATCTCGGGCCTCTTCAATTCATTTAAAGCCACTCTCTGCCTCTTCAGCTCATTCTTGCCGCTTTCTACTTTCTCTCTCTGTGACGATTTTTTGTTTTTTTCTTCCTCAGTCTTTCCCAAATGTGTCTTTTGCTCACAGCAAATGCTTGAGGCAGAAGACTAAGCGCCGGCCCTCAAAAATAAGGAGCACCGGAAACAACAAGCACAAATTAAGCACTGGGAGAGGGTATTTTTTTGTGCTGCAAGTCTAAATGACACAGGCTCTCAATCTTCCATACAAGTATGTCTCATTACTACACACTCTTCTTGATACATCACCCAACATCATGCTGTCAATGACACATGGCAGCCCTTCGATACTGCTCTTAGTCACTGTATGTGATGCAAACCATAGTATCTGTGTCTTTGAAGATTACCCATAAAGTCAATGTAGCTGTGTATGTGGTTATGTGGAAGTAATGTACAGGGTGTTTGGTCTTTTGTGTCTCACAATGATTAGGACTAATCAGGATTGGCTCTCACTGCAGGAAAGGTTTTCTAGCCCTGGCCTAGGTGATGCTTGTGGCCTGGATTGGTAACATGAGGAGAGAGAAAGTGTTGAGGGTACTCAACACATCACTGCCAATTAGTATTTTCTAGGGAAGTTTACTTTTTTCAAAACATTTGTACTAACAATGTTGGGAGTGCATGTGAGAGATGCCACACAATTGTGTCACACTGCAGGCAAACAACATCACTCAAAACCTCTTTTGTTGTTTTATTTTTCTAATTGATACAGGTCAAGGCCCATCAAAATCAGGACATCACAAAGTAGGTGTGAACCCTGGGTGTCCCAAAGTGGCAAAGCCTCCATTGCAAGAAGAGGCGGGAGGACCTCTGATGTTGAACCAGAAAGTCAGCCAAAGTTCAGCTGGGCCAGGCCTTCAAACGAGGCAAGGACATGCACAAAACCTGACCCTGACCCACCTAATGGCCCGCAACCTTGTGGTGGCCTACCTTAAGCTTGACTGGCAGTTGAGAGCCCAACAGCAGCATAAAGGGGGTGAGTTATTGTATGTTCTGTTCTTGCTGTTTTACCTTTTTGATTTACAGCAATGTTGCTTGGCATCAACATGGCGGTTGGCACACATCCAACGCAGATGAGGATTTCTGGAGTTCTAACATAGTCAGACTGTGTCTTATGGTGTATTGTTTTGAGCTAAAGGTTTTCACTAGCTTCCTCATCACAAGCCACATACTTTTTTTCAGCAGGCACATGTCGTCTTGCGATAAAGGGGTACCTGCATTTTCTCCATGTTATGAGGAACATTTATACCAAACATTCCGCATATGAGTACTGGGTCAGGTGTGATGCCCCATCACAAATGTGAGTAGGTAATGTACACCCTATTACTGCTGACATGGCATAGTATGCACTTATAACACAGTTGATGTTTCATATTTTACATTGGTAAGTTGGTACAATGATGATATGATCATGAGCATCTGCTCGAAAAGGACTGGAAACATCTGTTCAATGGCATCAATCCTTATCTGAAATATGATACAAATATTCAAGTCAGTTCATGTAGACAGTAGCATATTGTCATGAAGCCTTAGTCCTTCACAAGTATGTATGTAAGCCAATCTGAGTCAGCCAACATGAATTCTTCTGCCAAACTGTATTGAGAGAAACAGACATGAATGTGTCCACATTGGTGACAGAGCACACATACCAAAAATTACATTTAAGTGTCCTTAGTTATGTCCAGATGTGAAATCAATGATGGTGAGAAAAGTGACATTTAAAAAGACATTTGCAGATGGAAGGTTACATCACATCGATATCGGAGTATCCCATCCTGATGAGTAACTATAAAACCCAAAACAATGAATGTTTTTGAAATGTGGAAATGTTTTTATTCTGTACTGATGTGGGTTATTAATGAACCTAGGCCTATTTATCCACTCATGCTGTTGAAGCCATTTTTCATGCATAAAAATAAAAGTGGATAAGAGACAAAATGCGTACATGAAGTGGAAGCTAGCATAGGGAATTTCTAGACTGTGAGGAAATGGATTGTGGAATTCTTCCCTACATGCATCAGATACTGATGATAAAGAAGCCAGGTTTGAGGGGCTTGAAGCTGGTTTAATATGTAGACGTGACATGTCAAATGCATAGTGAGTAAAATTCATGTTCCATTCTATTTACACAAATACACTCAAACCGTTGTATCTGTGCTTTCAGCAAACGCGAAGGTGACAGCAGCCACGTCGGACGAAAAGAAACTGGGCACTGTGGTACCATTGTAGACATCGCGGGACCCAGTGCCTTAGAGGGTGAGGGGACTTGCACAGAGCCGTCCCGTGACTCCACAGAAGACTAGTCCCTAGTGGTGACGTACCCTAGTGAGATAATTCCGCCTGCATCATTGTCCGTCACCCATGTTTCCATCATCACTCTCCTTTTATTTCTTCACCACAACTGACAATACGCTCCACACTAAAATTGGTGGCATCTCCTTTGCTGCAGGCATCTCCTCCCTGTACCGGTCTACCAGGCTTCGCTCAAAGAGGAGGCTATTGTCCTATTGCAGTTTATCACTGTAAGCCAGACCGCACTACTGAATGCCATCCAGGGGCCTAATGGGCAGATGACACAGATGCTAACTTACACGGATGGCATTTACGGTGCCATGTCTGGCCTACAAAGGTCATTCCAGGGTCTGGCCTCCTCATTGACTGCAGCCTCCTACCCATCCCAACCTCCTGCCTCATCTCCCATGCCTTCCTCATCTAAAATCACTCCTTCCAGCCCTATCCAAACCACATGCACACATTTGCGCACACCCACTCAAACATACACAAGCAACACATCAACACAGAAACACAGCAATAAACACAGACACACATACAGACAACACACCCCTCACCACCACCACAAGCATACCCCCAGACACCACACCTACTGTGACACAAACATCCACAATCACCACCAGCACACCCCCAGACACCACAGTCACTCCGACACACTCATCCACAGAACCCATCAATATACCTGCAGACACCACACCCACCATAACATAAACATCCTTACCCACCACCACCACACCTGCAACCGCCTCAAACACCATGACACACACTTGAAACAGCATATCCACAGGCAGCACAACCACACCCAGCACCTCCACAGCAGACCCATCCATAAGCACACCTACTATACAAAAGCTCCCACACTCACCCACACAACAAATACCCAGTAAAAAAACTAACCAAAACATACACCATATACACCAGCCCCTCAGGTACCCCAACCAATAACAGACACATGCACATCAGACACTCACACTCCCTCTACCTCCCAACCCCAAAACCCTCCCAAATACTCTACCTTTTTCCCTATAGGGGACCTGTTGTTTGCCACTGCCCTCATCCCAGACTACCCCCAAATGTACGACCACCCCATCCACAATTCTTGGAATCTCTTCCACTTCCCAACCCATCTCTTTTGCATCCCACCCACCCCTTCCAAAGCCAAACCCACCCCTCCCAAATCCAACCCCACCTCTCCCAAATCCAAAAGACCCCTCCTAAACCCAAATCCACCCACCCCTCCCAACCCCAAGCCCACCCCTCTCAAACCCAACGACCCCTCCCAGTCAAGTAACATAATTGAAGTGGCTGCTCCCTGCCACATAGATGCCCTTTTCAGAGGAGGTTTATTTTGGCATTGTGCACATAAGAGTCATGCTATGGGCACGCAATCCAGACTTGGGACTTTGTGGACTTGAGCCTTTGCTGTTTTTTGCTTGCTAAAAAAAGAGTTATGAGGGAGTTATCTCATTTATTTAAAAAAAGATTTTGAGTATACCTGTGTCCTTGCTCATGTTTGGATTGTTATTACTTGTTTGCTGATGATGTTCTTTCTGCTTACATGTGTAATATACACTTACTCTAATTTGTGACAGTGATGACCACAGGTTTTCTTTTTTAGGTATTTTTATTGTGCATGCATCAGTGTTGTACATTTGTAATGGACATGTCAATTTTGGTTCAATCATTCATCATGCTACTTGACACATACACCAAAAGTATATGTGTTTCTGTTAGTGTGACTGGAGAATGCATGTGTGTTTAATTTAACGTGATGTGTCACAAATATGCCCATATGTATTACACAGGGAACCCTTCATGCGTCTCTGACATGTTTGCAGTTTAGAGGTGAGTTTGGTTGTACATACTGGTTACCCCCACTGGTAGCATTTTGTAATGCAATTCCTACATTATCATGGATTTCAGTAGTTCCTATTGGGGTCATTGTTTATGTATATGATATGGTAGTTTAACAATATTATTGCACACACCGGAATGGACACATTTCAATTTGGCATTGCTGTGACATTTTGTGTAGGGGTCCATTGCCATGAAGGCAGTTAGTACCAGATTACTTACTAATATCTGGAGGTGTGTTTTTAACCATTTTTAACTACATTACACATATATGCGTTACATATCATTATACTATAGCTTGCAAGTATTTTTTAAACATGCTCCAGTCCAGGACTAATGCCCAGCAACAATTCTGAGGGATGATAGGTTAGACAGTGACTTTCCGCACGGCTGCTCTCACACCTACTCTCACACCATACAGACACTCACACACCCACTCACAGACCCAGAGCATTGGGTTGGCTGCATGCGGGGGGTTGGCCACAGGGCCTGGCTGAAGGCCAGGCTATGTGTGTCAGCAGTTGGATTAACGCCTGATAATGAAATATTACTTTAGTCTGGAGGAATGTAATAGAAAGGAAATAGTATTACAAAACCTTAAAAAGCCACTAAAAACAAATGTTACTGGCATGTTATAGTTAGGTTCAGAACTTACAAACACAAAAGCCTAGCAATTCAGCAGTTATAGTTATACTTATCTGAAGAAACTATAAATCATGTCCTAAGGTAAATATAACTTGTGCCCTCTGTGTGCACTGCTAATTACCCCACATAGTACATCAGTCATGGCATATTTTATGACATCATTGATAATATCACTGCAACATTTGTAAACAAATTGTTGATGAGAATGCAGTACATGGTGGGGAGCTACTTTTAGTTACCATAGGGCACAGGTTATATTTTCTTGACATAGATATAACTATAACTGCTAAATTTCTATGGTTTTGTGTGTCTAAAATCTGAGCCTAAATATAACAGCTCTTTAACCTTTACCTTTTTGTCAATTTCTAAAGTTTTTTTTTTTTATTCTATTTTCCAACAGTAACGCCCCTGTGATCTTTTTTTTTTTTCCAGTGAACCTATATATCTGACAACTCTGGATAGTTCCTAAGTTTAGTTAAAGAGTAACTCCTATGTAGAGCACCCTCCAACACCAGCCAAACTCTCAATCTGCTCACCTCAAATGTCTCTTTTTGGAGCAAAGTTTTTAGCCATAGGATTAACACAGTCCTATCCATGCCGAGCTAGAAAGTGACAAAGTGGTTTGCCATTTCTACATTAAGATCATTTAGCATAGGCTTAGCTAGTGCCATCCATGCCAAGCTGTAAAATGACAAAAGCCTTTTACCACTCCAGGCACCGTATTACAGTTTTGGATTGATAAAATACCATACAATCCAACCTGGAATGAATGAAAGCAACACCTGACATGTGTTTCAATGTCTTTACAGCTCTTCAGAGAGGGTATGCTTTCTTCAGACAGAAGGCAGCACCCAGTATAAATCAAAACAATACCCTGTCAGGCTTAGAGTGCTGCATGAGTTATGCAAAAAAGGAAGCCAAAACCTCTGGGTAGCTCCCAGGTTTAGGAGGAGAGGAGATCCTATATAGAGCATCCTACAGCACCAACAACACTCCGAAACTGTTCACCAAAAGGTTGAAGCATAGGATCAGCACAGTGCCATCCGCGCTGATCTAGAAGGGGACAAAATATTTGGGGCCATATTTATACTTTTTGACGCAAAACTGCGCTAACGCAGTTTTGCGTCAAAAAAATTAGCGCCGGCTAACGCCATTCTGAAGCGCCATGCGGGCGCCGTATTTAATCAATGACGTTAGCCGGCATTAGCCGCCGGCGCTGCCTGGTGTGCGTGGAAAAAAACGACGTACACCAGGCAGCGCCGGCGTAGGGGGATATGGAGCTTGGGCGCCAAAAAATGGGGCAAGTCAGGCTGAGGCAAATTTTTCGCCTCAACCCGATTTGCGCCATTTTTTTCGACTCCCAACCCCCATAGAAATGACTCCTGTCTTAGCAAAGACAGGAGTCATGCCCCCTTGCCCAATGGCCATGCCCAGGGGACTTATGTCCCCTGGGCATGGTCATTGGTCATAGTGGCATGTAGGGGGGCACAAATCAGGCCCCCCTATGCAACAAAAAAATAAAAATAAAATACTTACCTGAACTTACCTTAATGTCCCTGGGATGGGTCCCTCCAGCCTTGGGTGTCCTCCTGGGGTGGGCAAGGGTGACAGGGGGTGTCCCTGGGGGCATGGGAGGGCACCTTTGGGCTCCTTCCGAGCCCACAGGTCCCGTAACGCCTGCCTTTTCCAGGCGCTAAAAAACTGCGCAAAAGCGGCCGTACGTAATTTTTTTTGACCCGCCCACTCCCGGGCGTGAATTTTGCCCAGGAGTGTAAATACGACGCACATGCCTCGGAGTCAATTTTTTAGACGGGAACGCCTACCTTGCATCTCATTAACGCAAAGTAGGTGTCCACGCTAAAAAATGACGCAAACTCCATGGACTTTGGCACTAGACGCGTCTAACGCCAAAGTATAAATATGGAGTTAGTTTTGCGTCGTAATTGCGTTAAAAAAAACGACGCAATTCTGGCGCAAACAGAATATAAATATGCCCCTTGCTATTTCGACAGCAAAGTCTTTAAGCATAGAATTAGCTAGTACCATCCAAACTGAGCTATAAAATGACAAAACCCTTTTATCACTCAAGGCACAGTATTACAGCTTTGGATTGATAAAATACCACCCAAGCCAGCCTGGAATGAATAAAGGCTACATGTTTTACTGTCATTACGGATCTTCAGAGAGGTTTAACTATGTCCAAATACAAGGGAAACATCCTTTTTTACTACTTTTTTTTCCCGACGGTCGTGTTTAACGAAAGCGCAACAATGCTTTTTTTAACCACGACTCCGGTTTTTTGTGCCTTAACTACGTATGTTCTGAACAACGAACATGCGTGGTTAAGGTACAAAGAAGGGAGTTGGCGAAGGTAAGTGGTGGGTTTAGGTTTTGGGGAGGGGTTGGGGGGGTGGGGCGTTTTTGGTTTTGGGGAGGGAGTGGGGGGTCAGGGGGTTTTAGGTTTTAGGGTGGAGTTGGGGGGGTGGGGCGTTTTTGGTTTTGGGGAGGGGGTGGGGGGTCAGGGGGTTTTAGGTTTTGGGGTGGGGCGTTTTTGGTTTTGGGGAGGGGGTGGGGGTCAGGGGATTTTAGGTTTTGGGGTGGGGTTGGGGGGGTGGGGCGTTTTTGGTTTTGGGGAGTGGGTGGGGGGTCAGGGGGTTTTAGGTTTTGGGGTGGGGTTGGGGGGTGGGGCGTTTTTGGTTTTGGGGAGTGGGTGGGGGGTCTGGGGGTTTTAGGTTTTGGGGTGGGGTTGGGGGGGTGGGGTGAGGGATGTAGGGTGAATGGTGCCTATATCTAATGATTTTATCAGGAATGCCTTTACAACGAAATATTGTTGTTAAGGCATTCGTGGTAAAATCATTAGTAGTAGCAACGAGGTCGGTGTTCCGACCTCGTTGTTAAGGCAGTAGTTGTTTTTTAATTTGTTGTTTCGTCGTACAATCCAAATACAAGGAAGCATCCAGTAAAAGTAAAAACATTACACCTTCAGGCTTAGAGTGCTGCATAAATCATGCAAAGTGTATTGTTTTAACCTATACTGGTAGATACCCGCCAGTGTGCAAATTATAAAACAAATCTAAAAATGTATTGGATGAATACAATAATGTCATAGAACATGTCAAGAGTGATGTAATATGTTATTTCATAAGCAGTGCATGGCTGAGGCACAAGTTATAGTTAGCTCTGCTAGCTAAAAATCTGTGAATTTCTGTGTTGTTTTAGGTTCAAATTGACACATTAGCACTGAAATGATCACCTAATTATAACGTCAAATTAATATTTGTTTGTTTTTTCAGTGAAATTCAAAGTCTTTTTTTAAAATAAAATTATAATTTTTTGTCACAACTAACTATAATGTCACTTTAATCTTTGTTTTTTCCTGTGAATTTCTAGGGTTTTTTAAAAAACAAAATCAGATCTAATTTCCCACCTACCTATACCATCACTTTAACCTTAGTTTATTCAGTGAATTACAAAGGATTTAAAAAAAAAATGTGAATTAAGATATAAATACAATTCCTAACTATAATGTCACTTTGATCATTGTTTTTTTCAGTGATTTTTTTCTAACGTATACTAATATTTTATTACAACAGGTAAAGCCAACCCCTGTGCTGGGAGATAGTTGCAAGGCATGGCCTAAGGTCAGGCTCTGCGGCCAACTCCTTGCAGTCAAGCAAACTCAGACAGCACACAGCCTTTGGCTGTGTGAGGCATGGGGTTGGACAGAGGGCTTGGCGTAAGGCCAGGCCCTGTGTCAAACCCTCCCCAAACATCCAACCCTTCATCGGGTGAGGGGGTCGAACATCACCTTGTCAAGATACTATTGGCCCCGGGAACCCTGGGACTGTTTATTTTTTATAAGAAGAGGGAATGTGTGCTGCTCTCCTTTCTAGGCTACTACTGGCCCCTGGGACCACATCCTGCAGGTGGGAGATGCGTGGCCCCCCTCCCTGACCTCTAAAAAAAGCCAACCGATGGGGCTAAATCCATTAACATCAAGGGAGGGGCTCAAATGGGTCCCAGAGATCAGATCCCCTGGGGCCATACTTTAACTATAGAGACGTGGGACACACTGCTCCATTCCCCAAGCATTAGGGGGCCCCAGGGATCCCATCCACTGGGGCTAAATATTTTTATATAAAAAGGGAGGGCGCATGAGCATCCCATCCAAAGCCAAAATGGGCGAGAGGACCACATCCCCCAGCGCCATCATTTTATTGTAGGGGAAAATGGTTGTGGGTCACCTCCCTGAACCTTAAGAGGCCCCAGGGACCTCATCCCCAGGGTCATATTTTTATTATATGGGAGGGGGCACGTGGCCCTCTGCCCGAGACGTAAGAGACCCAGTAACCCAATTCTCCCAGTGCCAGTTATCTTACTATTGGGGAAGGGGTCCGTAGCCCCCTCCATAAGCCCAAATGGGTCCGACAGACCTTATCCCCATGACCCATATTTAGATTAAAGGGGAAATGGGTGTGTACCCTCCCAAGCCCATTGTGGCAACTGGGAGCCAATCCCCTGGGGCCAAATTTCATAAAAAAGGTGCTGCGAAGTCCCCCTACCCAAGCCTTAAATGGTCCTAGGGACTCCATCCATCGTGGCCGCATTCTTAAAAGGAGGCGAGAGCAAGACCCGATCCCTTAACCTTATCAGGTCCTTGGATCCCATCACCCAAGGGTCAAAAGCAATAAAAAAGTGTAAGGGGGCACAGCCCCTCCTCTGAAGCTTTATGAGTCCACAGGGACTCCAACCCTTTGGTGCCAAATTGCATAAAACAGGGCCAAATTACATAATTTAAGTGAAGGACATGCGGCCCCCTCTTTGAGCTGTAAAAAAACCCATGGGGGGGCTGCACGGTCCCCTCCATCAGTCTGTTTCGGCCTGCAGACTCATCCTTTAGGCCTACATTAATTATGAGTGGGTGCCACTGTGCCTACCCGGGGCACCCACCAACCACCACACTTGGGGCCATGGAGGGAGCCCCAGTGAGCAGCTGATTTAGCATGCTCCCTCCAGGCGGGAGCAATATGTATTTTGTTTCCCTTCCCACAGGAGTATGGGAAGGGACACAGAATACAAGTCTGCTTCCAGCCAGTTGAAGCCTGTTTAAGTTTCCCACCAGCTGGATGCAAACTTTCATGTTTGCTCCCGTTTGGGAGCAATCATGTTACCAATGTTACCTTATGGCTATCTTGCCTTAGCAACATAAGTTGGCTAAGATAAGGCTTCCCTAAGGTAACAATAACTCACACCTTTGCCATGCACTGCGACCCCACATATATCACTCATGACATCCATTTTTACATCATTGACATAATATGACTGCAACATTTGCTATGAAATTATTGAAGGGAAAAGTGTGCATCACAAGGGTTCATTTACAGTCACCTTAGGGCATGAGGTAATTATAACTACAACGATACATTTCAGTGGTTTTTAGAGTTTAAAACTTTACATTGTAAACTATAGCTTGTGCTGTTAAGTAACTTTAGGCCACAAGTTGTAGTTTCTTAACATAAGTATAATTATACCTATAAGTATAACTGCTGAATTTCCATGGTTTTGTGTGAGTAAAACATGAACTTAACTATAATGTAATCTATAACCTTTTCTTTTTTTCAGTGAGAAAAAAATCTAATTATATATAAATACATATACATATATATACATATACATAAAAAACAAATGTTACACGGGTGTTATTGTTAGGTTCTAAATGTACTTGCACAAAACCATAGAAATTCAGCAGTTATTGTTAGAGTTATTTCATATAACTATAACTGGTGGCCTAAAGTAGCTACGAATCTGGCCATGCACATTTTTTGTAACCACCCAACCCTGTACAACTTACACCCATAGGCAGGAGTTGGCCTCAGGGCCTGTCTCTCTGGGTGTGAGAACAGGTATGAGAGGGTGTCTCTGGGTGTGAGAGGTGTGACACTGTCTGTCTGGGTGTGAGAGGGTCTATGTGGGTGTGAGACTGGGTGTGAGAGTAGGTATGAGAGGAGTCTCTGGGTGTGAGAGTGGGTGTGAGAGTGTCTCTGTGAGTGGGTGTGTGATTGTCTGTGTGTGTCTGTGAGTGGGTGTGTGAGAGCTTGAGTGGGTCTATATAGTATCTTGGTAAGTGTTTCTAGTTTTCTTGTGCATTGAAATGTACTATGTACTTGTATTTGTTTAACATTCCTACTTAGAATCTCTGATTGCCAGGCAAAGTCAGTTACTCTTTGCTTCATCTTGGCAAGCAGTGGTTCTCCATGGGTCCTTCGTTACATTTGGATTAAACTGCTTTTTCTACATTCTGGCTTTTCATTGTGGTCTTTCAGCTGCCTTCTCCCTACAATTTGGCACCAGAAGTGGAGTCAGCTGTTATTTACGACAGCAGACCTACCGACAACCTCTTTCCGGACCCATAGGCTAAGGATCTTTGCCTTTCTCTACACTTGAGGTTGGTACCACTTGCTACAATTTTGTCAAGATATTTTCATTTAATTTTTCTGGATTTTGGCACTGCTTTACATTGCTACGTTATTGACTCTTCATTTATATCGCTATGTTGTTGACTTCTCGAAATCCTGCGCTTTTCAAACTTGGCTGAGTGGCTCTCCTTTCTGCAGTATCCTTGTTTGCAGAAGTTGGAGCTCAAGGCCGTAGTTACTTTGCTTCCTTGCTACAGACGCCTGAATATCGCTGATTTTCTGGGACTTCACTGCTCACTTCCAGGTCTCTGCACAAGCAATCCTGTGTGTGCATATTGCAGTACTTGCTGGAAGGAACTTTTATTCCCTTTTTAATAAAATCTCTTGGCATATTCTTTCTGGCTGCCATGTGCAGCCTGACTCCAGCTCGTTAAGGAGTATGAGATTCCACCCTATCATGTCATACACTTGGTGGCCATGTTGAATTGGGGTGCTTTTCTCTTATATTTATGAAGCCATTTTAAATTGGGTTTTACACACATTTTCCTGTTCTTGTTTCAGCAATTTTGAGAGTAACTTAGTCATACTATGAGGGATTTGTACTTCTAATTTAAAACATGACTATTAGCCAAAATGTCATATATCCACCTCTATTTTTGTTGAAATCTGTCTTGATATTGGCAAGTAATGCTTGAAGTGTAGTAAAAATGGATACTTTCATGCCGTATGTAGAGCTCAAACTACACGATCTGCTCTTAGGATACATAGGTGGTCATTATGACATCGGTGGTAAAAACCGCCTACCGCTGCGGTGACAGCCACCAAACTACCGCCACCCTGGCTACCATACGTCTGCCATATTATGAGCACTGCCAGACTTCCACCACAAGAAGGGCGGAAATCCAGCAGTGTTCATGGTGGTGGATGGTGGTAAGGTGGTGCTGCTACCACCAGCACTGTTACGGCAGTAGAACGTCGCCAGCCGTATTATGACAATTTATACAGCCTGGGGGTGTTCTGCTGTTGGGGTGCTGCTGGCGGTAGCAGCGCCCCTTCCCATTCCCTGCTGGAAGACCTCCTCGCTCAAGGTAAGTCTGGTTTCCGACAGGGGAAGGGGTGGGAGGGTGAGAGGGTGGGGGGTGTTGTGTTTGTGTGTCTCAGTGTGTGCATGAATGTGTGAGTGTGTGTCTGAAAGAGTATGTGTGTGTTGTGTTGTGTGCGTGGTTGTATGCGTGTGAGTGAATGCATGTGAGAATGGTGAAGTGAGTGCTTGTCTGCATGTCAGTGTGATCGTTGTAAGAATGTGTATGAGCATGTCTGGATGTATGTGTGTATGAATGCGTGTATGCCAGTGTGTGTATGAATGTGTGTATGCCAGTGTGAGAGATTGGGTGTATGCGTGGTGCGCGTCTGCAGGTGTGTGCTTGGATGGGGAGTGGAGGGGTGTGTGTGTGTGAGGATTGGAGTTGTGTGTGTGTGAGGATCGGAGGGGGTGGAGGGTGTTTAGATGGAGGGGGTGTGGTGTGTCAAGTGAATGTTGGGTGGTAGGGGAGCTATCTACCGGTGACAGGGATGGAATTCCCTATCACCGGTAGTGCCTACCGCCATGGTTTTCATGGCAAAACCATGGTGGTATGCAGGCTCATAATACAGTCGGTGGTACTATGCCAGCTGCCGGGCTGGAGATACACATCTCCGGCCTGGAAGCTCATACCACCATGGCGGTATGAGTGGAGAAGTGGTGGGTTGGCAGCAGCCAACCCGCCAATCTCATAATGTGGCAGTATGTACCGCCAGCCTGTTGGTGGTGATACCGCCACATTAACACTCACCGCCGGGGTCATAATGACCCACTTGATGTTGATGTTCAAGAATGTGCCGTTGGTAGTGATATTCAGGATTGTAGCAATAGATTCTCTAATGTTTTTCTTATAGAGGTTTCCCCAAAAACGTTTAAAGTGAAAGGTCCCATTTGCCAGGCTCAGACAGGTGGCAAAAGTATTAATGTTATGGCAGACTCTGGAAAACTCATTACTGTATTAGCAGATTAAACTTTTTTTCAATATGGCCTGCCACATTCAAACTTGAGGTTTCTGACATTTATCATAAAGCATTTTGAGACATGGAAAGTGATCTGCTTGGTTACTTCCAATCGCTACTGCAAATTTTGGGAAGGAGTGTTTGGACTAAAGTATATGTGGCTATTAATGGCAGAGATTTAGTTGGAAGGATGGATTAAGCTAAACCAGGCATACATTTAAAACAAGACATGAGAATCCTATTATGCTGGGTGAAATACCTGTGCTAGCTATTGAGTCTGACAGTGATATATTACCCGTCTTGATTTTCTAGATTTCCTAAAGTATTCAAAGATGAAATAGGTATCATGAAGGGATCTGAACACATAATATGGTTAAAGAGAAATGGGATACCAGTCATGCGTAAAATTAGACTGGTACTTATTAGTGTATGTGATGAATTAAAAAAAAAAAAACTCTTAAACAGGTTGACCAAGGAAGAAGTCATCTCTCCCATCAACTCGTCGAAATGGGTTTCTCCTCCTGTCCTTGCTTAAAAACACTGAAGAGTTACACCTCTGTGTTGATTTAGGATCCTTGAACAACAGCATACCAGTAGATTGCCATCTCTTACCCCCCCTACAAGAAATGTTAGCTATCATAGGGAAAGCTAAATATTTTTCTACCATTGATTTACACTCTGCTTCCTGCTAGATAGCCCAAAATTCTGAGGTTCAAGAACTCACCACATTTATAATGCCATTTGGGGCATACAAATATTTAAGGCTACCTTTTGGACTCGCCTCAACAACGTGTGTTTTTGAAAAGGCAATTGAAGTTTTGTTCAAGGATATGAGCAACATACAGGTATCTCGGGATGATATTCTGATTTTCACTGTCACTGAAGAACAACATTTTAAAATCTTAGAGAAGGTGTGGAGTATTTTGGAGGAAAAATATACCACAGTCAAAGCATAAAAGTTTAAGCTTTTGTTTCAACAATTAGATTATCTTTGACATACTATTTCTGCAGAAAGTATTAGATGTAACTTTTGCAATATGGGAGTGACACTTGAGGGACCCACAACTGAAGATAAAGATGCTCTGAAATCTTTTTGGGGAATATGCAAATATTATGCTCCCTTTGTACCTAACTAAGCAATGAGAGTGCAATCTTTAAGAGTATTATTAAAAAAGGGTCAAGTTCACTTGGACCTCAGAAATTGATACAGCATTTTAAAAAGTTAAGGTTCTAGTGTTAACTGCCCCTTCGCTGAGTCCTGTCATCATTGGGGAGTTATGCCTTATTACCGTTGATGCCATCATGAAAGGTATTGGAGCTGTATTCAGTCAAAAAGTGAATGGCAAACAGCTAGCTTTTGCATCAAGGGCCTTGCTAGAAGCACAATAGTACTATAGAAAAAGAGGTGTTAACATGTGTCTAGGCTGTTCAGAAGTTCAAAACCTACTTCTGGGGTCCTTCTTTTGAAATAAACACTGGTCACAAACCCCTATTATATTTATTCATTGTTAACAGATTCGGTAAAGGTTCTGCTCACCTTGTATGCTTACTTTCAAAATTGCAGTAATATATTTTTACTATCAAATATATTCAAGGTGATAAGAATTTTTAGGCTGACTGACTGTTACATTTGCTCTTGCCTGCTTCTGATGACATGAAAGAAGAATTTGAATGTGTTGTTGCCGCCATTTATGCTGTTAGTGATCTTAATGGAACCATTTTTGGAACATATTGGATAGATGCCATAGCAAAGGACGAAATTCTAATGAAAGTTATGGAGGTGGCCACCTATTCGTAATCTCCCAGATTATTTGAAACAATTTGCTCAAATGCTTCAGAATTATCCTGTGAAAGTGGAATATGTATCACAAATGGTTGTTTTATCCCACCTAAAGTTTGAGAGAGAAGCTGCTGAAATTTGCACATGAAGGCCATTTAGCCATTTAGGCACATTATTGATAGCCCTCTATGATTAATTGTGTTGCGGCTTACATCAATTTGTGTCCTCAATGTTCAGTATCAGACAAGCATTGGAAGACAGTGCAGAAATCTCTACAAACCGTGCCTTTTCCTGACCAATCGTGGTCTAAAGGTGCTTTGGATTTATCTGGCCCATTTAATTTGGTACCCGTATGCAACAGATTTTTAGTAGTATTCATTGATAATTACTCCAAATGGATCTACTATTCGCTTGTAGAATTAGCTTCCACTCAATCTGTTTTACCTTTTCTTGAGGATTTTTTTTCTGTAGAGGGACCTGCAAAAGAAATTGTTACTTACAATGACATCCATTTTGTCTCCAGTTTAATGAAAAACAGGAGAAAGAAAAACAATATTTTGATTCTTTAAACATGCCACTTAAAGGAAATTTTATGTGGGAGACTGGGTTCTTTTTTAAAAACCCTTTAAAGAAAAAAATGGAAATCTAAATTCACTTCTTTCAGGATTGACTGACGGGGTCCCAATTCTGACTTTCAAGCACGAATATATAACAGAACGCAAAGTGATGCTGAAGAGGATTCCATTATGTATGAGTCTGACAAAATCAAAAATTATGAACATTAACATTCAAGATCCCCCTTGTCTTGATATATCAAGTGCTAATGGGCCTAATGAATATGTTATAGAAACCACTTAAAGCTCAAATCCTTCTAACAAACAAGTCTCTGACGTTTCAGAAAACTTGCAAAACAATACTGTAGAGAAGACGGTTGGTGTTTCTGTTTCCACATCATCTCAAACCAATGTGGGAACTAAGAGATTATCTAAATTACCTGTATGATGTCAAGATTATGATTTAAGTTAATCTGCTTTATTAAAGGGGGGGATATTGTAGTATCTTGGTAAGTGTTTCTAGTTTGTTTGTGCATTGGAATGTACTAGGTACTTGGATTTGTTCAACATTATTACTTAGAGCCTTTGGTTGCCAGGCAAGTCAGTTACTCTTTGTTTCATCTTGGCAAGCACGGTTTGTCGTGGGTCCTTCGTAACATTTGGATTAAACTATTTTTTCTACATTCCTGCTTATTGTCTTTCAGATGCCTGGTCACTAAAGTCTGTGAGTGGGTACATGAATGACTGAGCCGGTCTGTGATTGGATGCATTTGTGTCTAAGTGGGTCTGTGAGTGTGTGCATGAGTGTCTGAGTGGGACTATGAGTGGGTGTGTCAGGGTCTGAGTAGGTATGTGAGTGGGTGTGTCAGTGTCTGAGTGGGTCTGCTACTGGGTGCATGAGTGTCTGAGTGGGTCTGTGAGAAGGCAAATGAGTGTCTGAGTGAGTGTCTGAGTGCATACATAAGTGGGTATGTAAGGGTCTGCGTGGGTGTGTTAGTAGCTGTGGGAGTGCCTTGGCCACAATGGAACCTCACCTTCCCTTTTATCCAAAAAGAGTCCACTGTTTTGCACAAAATATTTACCCAAGTGGAGTTCTTTCTGACTCCTTGGGTCGATGTCCAGTGTGTATTCTACATTACAGGTGTGCTGTGGACCACGAGGAAATGTCGCCAGTGACCTTGTATGCATTTGACAATGTGATTGTGACTTGTGCGTCTTTCACCAAAATACTGTGATAACATGAATCCTCCTATAGAGATGCCCACGAGACTACAAAGACGTACATCTTCAGCAAATGAGGGTCCTTCCTCTTATCTATATGATGTAAATTCTTTTTTCGTGGGGATGTCCTCATTGTATAGCTTATTTGGGAATGGAGGCCATGCGGCACTCCTCCCCCAGCCGATTTCAGGCCAGGGACCCATTACCCCAGGGCCCAGCCTTAAAATATATATCATCGGGGAGCAGGGCTTCAGCCAAGTCAAAGCAAACAGCTATGCCCGGGGTGTGGGAACCCATTTGGGACATAGCAGCAGCCAGCCCTGGGGGTGGTGGTCACCAGCACCATTATTGACTCCAGGAGAGTGGCCGCATGGGCTCCTTCGTTCTGTTTTCATAGGCCAACCCTAGAGAAGGAGTGGTCCCTGGGGCTGCATATGGCCTGGGAGAGGGGGGCGTGTGGACCCTTTCCCCCTTCAAAAAGTTATTTTGGCCCTAGGGAGGTGGTGGTCCCCATGGAGAAGTATGTGAGGCCCTCCATTACTTTAAGGTAGCCCCGGGAATTTGTGGAACCTGGGGTAACGATCAATATACCCAACACCAACATGTTTCAATCAACCAACAAGGTCTTGATCACGGCCTTGTTGTTTGAAACGCGTTGGTGTTGGGTATATTGATCGTTATTTAATAAATAAAGAAACTAAAGGATTCCTGTGAGTGCCGTGTTTGACCTTTGTCAACTTGTGGAGAATGTATATCTCTATATATATATATATATATATATATATATATATATATATATATATATATATATATATATATATATATAGAGAGAGAGAGAGAGAGAGAGACACACACACACACATATATATGTATAAACATATATATGTATATATACATTACACATATATATGTGTGTGTATATATATATATATATATATATATATATATTCTGGAGAGAGAGAGAGAAACTCACACGTAAACACTTAGAAATTGACAGGAGATATGGAATTCCACACTGTCTAGCATAGCTCTAAATTAACCTTCAATTCTTTTTTGCCTTTACATTTATGCCCTGTGTCAATTTAAATGTGCTTTACTGGTTTCACCCCCACCACTTTGATTGAAAGGTGGTTACATGTGCATACAACCTTTTGTGAAGAATGTAAGCTATTCCAAAGCCTCTGTTTCGGGAAACTCTTAACTCTTCACCTCTAGACTACTTGTTCGAGATCAACACTTCTTTCAAAAAAGCTGTGCTGAATCTTCTGTACTTTTACAACCACTGAGGGTAAACTTAGATTTGAAAAATTAAAAATCATATGTGGCATTGTGAACATGATGTTGCGGACTTCCCACTTTGAGAGCTTGCTAAGCTTGTCAACGTTACCCATTTCTATGGTCTGGCTTGACAGCATAGCAGCTACCAGAAATGCTGCAAGCATCATTAGAGAGGGATTTTGGCTCCACCCACATGTTGAGAGCTAGGAGTATCTTTTTTTGGTTGGCGAAAAGTTCAAAGGTTGTGTGCTTCCATAAAAGAAGCGCTTGCTCTCCAAGCACCTGTAATCATTTTCTTTATCCAGTAGCCTAAGCTTGAACTTCCAGGGGCACACACATGACATGGGAATGCTGGTAAACTGCCTTACATAACTGGATAATTTATGTTGTTTTTCCCTCTGGCAGAAGCATAGATGGGGGGAGGACAGTCATTAACCTGCATGAATTTGTTGGTATGGATTGACAGTGCAACTGTCATGTGACCTTCTAGCCCACATAAATACTATATTACAGTTCTTTCATTTCACACATGTGTGATGAAGTGTATTTGATTTTGAAATTATTTAAAGCTACAGTTTTACAACTTGCTTGTGCTAGCACTCTTTTAATATAATTATGAATGACCAATGCGATGGGTCTGCTTTTTAGCCTACTGACTCCATTTTCTTAAAGCAAAGTTCTGTCAGCATGATCATGCAACACATGTGATCACACCTTTGCAGTTCTTATGGAATGAGCAAAACTGATCTGCAAACAGTTAAATTCCACTTTGGTGCCTTTGAAAGAAAGAATCATTGTGAGCTTGAAAGGGAGGGGGCTATGATAGGTCTAAAGAAGCACTCAGGGTTACAGGTAAGTAAGGAGCTTGAGAATAGTCCCTCTGTCCAGATAGGGTGATCACCCGTTCATACATTTCACAGACCATCCATTATTTGGATCCCATGTCCATTGTCCATGATGATCCCTTTTCAGGACACCTTTTGTCCGTAATTTTGGGGATGGCAGTGAGCTGCACTGCTCCCCTGTAGGACCTCTCAGAACCTGTGGGGCTGGCTCACACTTCCCTTCTGGACTCAGGAGCAGCCCCTTCCCGGCCTTGCACAGACTGCAATAGGCCCACTATCATTCTGTATGCTGGTTAAATGTCACATACAGAATGACAATGGGCCAGTGCAGGGCAGTTACAGCATATAGTGGGCCACCTCCTGCTCTGGCCTAGGGCAAGGCATTTTCCTTCTGTTCAGGGTCTTGTTCCAATACACAAGAGGAGGGAGGGCAAACTCAGGGACTAGAGGGGGCTCTTTTGCATCTAAAATAGCTTATATAGACCTAGGAGGTAAAGTGCAAGGTGTAACATGCAGATCAAATAATTATTTTGTATGTGAATAGCTCAGTGGGTTATTGCTGTTGTCACAGAGTTCCTTTTGTTACTTGCTATTCTTTTTTTCCCAAACTTTCATTATTCTAACATTACTAAAAAGTTTTCTTTTGGATAATAATAAATACTTATTGTTAGACCTGACAGCCTTAGGGTGTTCACTCCCTACTTTTTGCCTGCCTACCTCCACGATTATGACATTGTTTTGGCTGGTTTTAGGACTCTGCATACTTTACCACTGCTAACCTGTGCTAAAGTGAATGTGCTCTCTCCCTTAAACCTAGTAACATTGGTTCATCCCCAATTGGCATATTAGGTTTACTTATAAGTCCCTAGTAAAGTGCACTACATGTGCCAGAGCCTGCAAAATAAATGCTACTAGTGGGCCTGCAGCACAGATTGTGCCACCCATACTGCCACATCGACTTGGCATTTAAAAGTACTTGTCAAACCTTAAACTCCCCCTTTTCTACATGTAGGTCACCCCTAAGGTAGACCCTAGGTTACCCATAGGGCAGCGTGTTATGTAGGTAAAAGGCAGGACATGTACATATCTGTTTCATATGCTAGTGAAAAACTTTTAAATTTGTTTTCCACTACTGTGAGGCCTGTTCCTTTCATAGACTAGCATTTGGACTGCCCTCAGATACTTATTGAGTGGTAGATTCTGATCTAAAAGAGGTAACAATATGTAGTATGGCAAAAATGGTAATAGAAAGTCCTGCTCATTGGTGAGTTTGGGTTTAATATTACTATTTTAGAAATGACAATTTTAGAAAGTGAGCATTTTCCTGCACTTAAAACCATTTGTGTCTTACAGCCTGCTTCCAATCAACGTCTGGACTGTGCTGGTTGACAGCTCCCTTGTGCATTTCTCCCAGACGACCATGTTGTGTAGCCATTTTAGTTATAGCTTCATGCATGTTATTTTTGCATACCAGGCCTGCCGCTGTGCACTTTAACCTAGGTATATTTTATTCAGCTTTGTTTATTATTTTAACACTAGCCACTTTAGCGGTCTTCTCTCTATCTAGCTGTTTTTGCCTAGGCCAGCACTACGTTCTCGAACAAGACATTCTTGCTCACTCTGTGCTTCATTCAAGGCTGTAGTAAGATAGGTTGCAGGTGAACATGGTATAGCTTTTGTCTCTGGTATTCATAGAAAAACACACATCCTTATGTAGGGACATTTTCTCAGAACATCAGCTGTTTTATTATAAAAACACTTCCTTGTCCCTTACACGTTAGAGGGAGATTCCAGCCAGAGGACCACGACTATATGCTGATTGCTGAACACTTTGCTGCAGCTGCTTATGCAGACTTCAGGCCTTTGCTCAGGTATGTGGGATGATGTCTTCCCAGGGGAACCTGAAGGGCAGAATTAGAGCTTAACATGCTGGGCTCTATTATAGTTGAGGTAGGAATTAGTCTATTAACTCTAGTGACAATATGGTAGCGTTATTTCTATGTTTCATTCTCCTTGTCACAATTCTAATCTTGTCATGCTGTATCATCCTGGTTATTGCAGTACATGCTTTGCTATCTAAGATGCAGTCACTTCTTTAAAACTTTATTGAAATATACACTGCCTCTGTTTGTCATTGTGTATGTGAGACTAATATATCTGAGAGAAATGGATGAGACCTGAGTGACCATGATTTCCAGATAAATGAATTATGTCATGCGCTCGGCTGCCCAATCATCCCTGCACTTGGGTAGAGATGAGGCACTGCTAGTTAGCCGGAGCAAAACCTAGATTAGGGCGACAGGTGTCACCTATAGTGGGTTAAGACTCAGTGTCCCACACCGCAGGTGATTCTGCAGCTCAAAATCCAGTAGTCTCCTTAGAATAATGAGAGCCTACACGACAACCACAAACCAGGACACTCAGTCACAACTGCCTTCATCTCCATACTGAATGGGTCTTCCTTGATGGAAGGATGGAAGGCCTGACACTTCCATTTCAAAGGCCAGTGGTCTGCCTCACACAAAGGACTGGTAAACATCCTACTGGGACCCTGGCAGACAGGACTGGCCTGAAAGGGGAACCCGTGCACTTCAAAACCACTCTTTGAAGTCTCCCCCCACTTCAAAGGCATTTTGGGTATATAAACTGGATCTCTGACCACACCAACTCAGACACTTCAGGACCTAAACCTCACTCTGTCAGAAGAACTCCCTGGCTGCCCAAAAGTCTCATCTGGTCTGCTTTGCTGAGAAGGACTGCTGTCCTGCTGTTGCTCTGCTGCCCTGCTGGCCTCTAGCTTTGCTGGAAGGACTCTTCCTTCCCCAAAAGTGCTCTCCAAGGGCATGGATTGAGCTTGCCTCCTGTTTCTGAAGTCTCAGGGCCAACAAAGCCTTCACCTATTCAAGAAATTCCTTGTGCATCTAAACATCGATGCAACACCTGCAAAAATCAATGGGAAGCCGGCATTGCGGCCAAGAAGTCGCAGCACAGCTGCCTGGAACGATGCAGCCCGACTGGAAATTCGAGGCAGTGCCAATCTTGAGGCAGAAAATTTGACAATCGGCTACCGGATCAACGTAGTGCCTGTTCCTTCTTCCAGTGCATCAAAGATTTACAATGCATCGTCCCTTGATTTCAAAATATCCCCTCATCGCAGTGAGAAACCAAGACTGCGCACCGAAAAACAACACAAACCCTTGCAGCATGGACAGAAATGACGCATCGTCTCTGCCGCATAGGAAAATCCAACATAGCACCTTATTTTCCCATGTATCTCCTCTTCTGCGGTCCCCATGCATCATTATTTTTTATGCATACCAGGTACTGTGTGTAACAAAGAGACAACTGCTTCTGTATTGCACAAATGCTTTACAATAGCCTTCTAAGGTAAGCCTGACTGCTCAGTGCCAAGCTACCGGAGGGTAGGCACAGGATAATTCAGATTGTGTTGTGATTTACCTTAACTAGGAATGTGGTCCCTACTTGGGCAAAGGGGTATATCTTTGCCAACTAGAGACCCCATTTCTAACACTTGTTAGTAATAACAACACCAACCATTATGTTATATATTAAAACCAGAGTTTCTAAATTTCTCCATGCTAGGCAGTCTTAACATATAATACCTACCAGTATGAATGACATCTGACTCCTAGACCATGTAGCCGTCATAGTCGTAACATTTCATGTACATTGACTGACACACTTATAAGCCATTGTCTCTGTATAATATGTGTGTGATGTAATGCATTCAAACACCCTACCATACATACTTGAGATGAGTAGCACAATTAATGAAATTAAATGCACACAAAAGCGGGTCTATGTGAAGATGAGAAGCATCACTGGAGAATAGTAGCAAGGGAATCGATGGAAATATTGTTCATTTGGGGTGCGCTGAAACGCAGAATAACTCCAGCTCTAAAGCTGGCCCTATCAGGGGCGTAGATAGAGTTGGATGAGTTGGTGAAAGCTCGAGTCAGCCTCGAAGCCTGAAGCCTGGCTCTAGCTCAGCTTTAGGTCTCACTGGTACCTCAAGCCCATGCCGAGATTTCATATGGCTTCTGCTCATCCCGCCATTGTAACTTTAGATACAAAGGGGTAAAAACAAAGCATTAGTATTTGAGATAAAAAGAAGAGATAAATAGATACCTATTAAGTGGCTGATTTGCATAGAGTGAAGCAGCAATACCTGGATTAATCATGGCTTCCACTTAGCCAAAGTGTGTGATCTTAGGCAAATATTTTATTTTACTCATCCTCCTTTTTCTTCCCTTTCACATATGAAGGCACCTTCAAATACATTAATTCAGAATACCAGCCACACAAAAACCTACTGTGTTTGATTTAATAGACTATAATGTTGCTTCTTCTGTAATAATCTGGGCCACATACAGGGTTCACATGACAACTGTCTTGCCTCTCAGTTCACTAATGGCACTGTCACCATGGTGAGGCTGGGCAGGAAGGGTTCTAAGTCAAGAGCTACTTATGCTCAATGAAAATCATCCTGACCTACTAATAGCTTTAGTATTGTAATAGAGACTGCATAAGACAAGATTACATTACAGGCCATCCCATGCAACATTAACAGCAGTGGTCACCTCAGTGCATCAGGCAGGGTTGCAAGTTGTAATGTCAATAACTCTATCAATTTGGAATGCCTCTACCTGGATAATATGTAACAGCCACAGCAATAAAACTCACGGCGTGCACTAAGGTAATACGATGAGTAATACGCCTCACATACCACAAATTCATCACTCAAATGATTTACAAATATTTCAGAAATTCACCCATATAATATTTAAACCTAGCAAAAACTTTTAGGGCAGATGTATCATCCATTTTTTCATTTGCAAACTGTGAGAATGGCCGTTTGTGAATGCAAAAATACCTTTCAGTATTTATGAAAGGCATTTGCAACGCAAATTTAAGGAATCGCTAAAATAGTGACTCCTTAAAATTGCAAGCCCATTTAGAGAATCGCAAATTGCGATTCTCTAAATAAGAAATCGCAAATAAGGAATCTGTATTTGTGATTTCTGAACCACATGTAACAAGCAATTCCTTAATGTGAATTTGGCCTTAAAGAATCGCTATTACCTCCAAGTTGAACTGGGTGGTAACCATGCGCAAAGTTAAAAAATGCATTAAAAATGCATTTTTAAAATTGACAAGTAATACACACATGCCCCTTTGGCATGCGTGTGCCTTACAAGCCTTTAAAATTTAGGAATTCACAATTTGGGAAATGCAAAAAATTCACAAATATGGGCCAGGTCCATAGGTGCAAATAGGGCCGGTATCGCACTTTGCGATTCGGTAATAGCATTTGCGATTTTTACGAATCGCAAATATAATACATAGCATTTTGCGAATCAGAAAAATCGCTATTATCAAATCGGAAAAGGCTTTTTTGATACATCTGCCCCTTAATTTAGTAAGCTGGAGGGCACACCGGAGAGCTGCTTACAGGTAACTGCAGAGCTTCTAGTAGCTCATGAGCTACTCTTTGGAGAAGCCTGCTCTAAGTTCATGTTTAAAGCTACCATTTGTCATATGTATTTCTCAGTCCAGTGCTATAATGTGACATGATATTGTCAAAGATTTTCCATGACAAAGAAATTCACTTTTTTGAATTATGAAGAGACTTTATCATATTTTATGGGATGTTTTTCAGAAGATGGACATGGCAAAGATTTTTAAGACTCAGACGTGCATGGGTTCCAAGTGCCAAACCAGGCCCGTGGCTCTGCTCTGGCTCGGCTTGCCCTGTTAATTTGTTGGCTTGCCCACCTCTAAACGTAGCTATCATTCCCACAGCCTGTGCAGTGCTCCAGGCCTTGAGGAAAAAGCAGTTCAAGAGCTAAATGTGGAACAGACTACTAATAAGGTATAGCCTATAACAGAAAGATTACATTTTAATGTAATCTTTGTTTCTGCAAAGTTTTTAATTCATCTTTCCCAGTTAATGGAGAACAAAGAGCAGAATTAGAAATGTCTAAGATAACAATACCTGTGTGCACTAATCTAAAAATCTGCTAGTGCACCCACTGTAACCTGCCAAACAAATGCTCTGTGCTGGAACCCTGGATGAATTTCACCCTCATTCTTTGAAAATTAGCCCTTTCTTAACAAACAGAGATTTTCGGTCTCTATGCATATGTTTTTTTCAGCAGCTCAACCCTATCCAAAAGGCAGCAGAGCCATGTACAACGCCCACATTTTTTTTATTTCTGGACGTCTGTGCTAAATTATTGAGGGCTATATTTACCAACATTTCACACAGCGCAGTAAATGAAGATGCTGTGCTGCATTGCATGAAAGGGAATGAGCAGAACAGCACCATATTTCAAAGATATGGCGCATTGTGATTGAGAATTAAAGCTCTTACATGCAAGGTACAAAGTGAACCCTCATATCATCTTTCTGTTCACTCCCTGTTCAACCTCTTCCTCTCTTAGAACCCTTTTCTCCATCTGTTTGCTCTTCTCTCCTACCTTGCCATTCGCTTTTCTGCCTCTCTCCCTCCTTTACATGCTTTCTCGCGGTCCCCAGTGCCTCACCTTTTATATGCCCTTTTACCTTTTTTTATCTCAGCATCATTCTTTATCTGTTTTTCACTCCTTTCACTGCCCCGTCGTTCTCTGTGATCCTCTCTTCTCTCTCAGCTGGCAGATCCTTGCTTGCTTTCCTCTTCTCTCACTGTTCACTCTCATTATTCCAACCATCTGTCTGTCTCTCGCTCTCTCTTTATTATATATATATATATATATATATATATATATATATATATATATATATATATATATATATATAAATATATATATATATATACATAAATAAATATATATATATATATATATATATATATATATATATATATATATATATATCCTCTTTTCTCACCATCAGTCCACTCTCTCTTTCACACTCTCTATCAGTGCTACTGCTGATGAACACAAAGTCTATGTTCAGCAACACAGCACTGCTTCTGGCACAATCATTCATGGTACTGGGATAGAATTTTGAAAATTTCCCTGCATGTCAGCTGTCAAATTCTGCTTGAAGTGTGTATGTTTAAATACATCCAGCTATGTGTGATTATGTGCTTAATACCCCAATGTATGATATAAACTAAAGAACATAAACCTATTGTAGGCTGTACTGGTGCTAGCTGTCTCTTTTGTAATCATGCAACGTCCTGAGATGTGTCCCTAAAAATGTCCTTTTGTCTGAATTTTGTCCTGAATTTTGACCCTTTGTCCTTAATTGTTATGGTAACTGTTCAGAATTTGCCTTCTTACCAGTTGGCCACCCTAGTCCGAGTACTTTGCAGCGATTCTCATGACAGAAAGGAAGGTCATTGCTGAATTGCTGAATTATAGACTCCAAAATGTTTCAGACCCGGAGAGAGACAAAAAATAAACTGCAATCAGCAGGTCCCTGGAAGAAAGAAGCATAGCATGTGAAATCCTTCAAATACTTCTCATTTCGGGAAATAGGATGCAATTAAGCCGCAAGAACGGAGACTTCCCAGCCAGTTAGAAAGACATTGGCTTAATGAAATATCATGGGGGCTCCTACGCCGGTTATATAATGACCCTGTTCTTGCTGAGGCTCCCTGATGCCAGGCAGAGTTTTGCCTCCTTGAAGAAAAGTTACAAATTGTTATATTGAGCTGGCGGTGGGATAAGGTGGTTGGGCTTTGTGGAATTTATGTGATCGGCAGAGCAGCACTTATCGGAGTTCCGGCGCCAGGATGAGCTCTTTGATTGTGTCCTGCGGGGCTCCCAGGGTGCCTAGGGAGCCAGCTGATGTGGACGCATTCACAGGAGCGCAATGTACCCACGCTCTACCTTGGAGCAGCACTACCTGGGGAGTTCAGGAAGGAAATCGCCCGTGTCCAGGCTCTCTGCAGTGCACCGTTTGTTTCAGTTGTTTTCTTTTCTTTAAAAATCTAATATCACTTCTGAGCTCTTAAAGGTCCCCTTTTAGTGTGAATAAACGGTGGGCATTAGGCAAGCTTAGTATTTTAATTAAATCGTTTTGTTATGCCACTCTCTAAGGTCTGGCTTTAGCATAAGTAACTATGCCTTCCAAAATTTCCGAAGAACCTTCTCTCTTAAATTTGGACTGGTTTCCAGAAATATTTTGGTATGTATAGGAGGTTAATTTCTTCTCATTTCTACTCACTTAATTATATGCAACTATATGTTTCTTCTTCTAGCTATCTATATCTAGGTTGTGATGCAGCAGAAATGTTATTGCTACCTTTGATCTCACAGTAATCCTCTATAGGTGCTAATCTTTGCATTTTGTTATTTGAAACGTTAATAAATTAACTGTGAAGTGGTGCATTGAAACCCCATATTAAAGTGCATTCACTGTAGAGTAGTGGTGATAAGTGATGTGGTATAGCTCTACAACTTTAAGTATAATCATTTACTTTCATTTCATATGTTTCTTTATCATGCTAATATAATAGTTTCCACTAAAAGGATTTTTAAAAAGAAATGTTTTAAATGTCACATAAAAATGTTGAACATGCAGTTCTGCATTATATTTAGAGAAATGTATTAACAGAGTTTTTCTGTTTTAAATCTACTGTAACATGAACACTGACAAAGCTTATGAATGATGGATTTATAATTTCAAATGCTGTATGTGCCTTGCTTAATATTAATAAATGTGCTATTTAATTTGCTTTAGTTAGCCTACGTGAGGCCTGTTTCCGAAAATCATGTAGTCATTCTTGTCATGTTTCTTTCTAGTTTTAACATTGACTCCTAAATAGGAAATAAATGTCCTAATGTTTTATCCATAGGGAGCCTGAGAAAGTAACCTTAAACCCAGTACATTGAGGAAGTGTGGAAGTGTGCTATATATAATTGTTTCAAACCGTACAGATGAGCTAAGATTAATCCATTTCTCATAATGGACTTGGGAATATGTCCTTATGTTGCAGTTCCATTACATGTGATGGAATTTGTTTGTACAGTAAAGTCTTCTGATTGATGCCATGCAGCTGCTAGACGAATCATCAGTCACTCTGGACTTTAATATACTATTCCCCAGTTGGATCAACAGCATTCTTCTTGCCTTTTCCTGTAGGAGAGGATCACCTTGCACTCTGAGAGGTACAAACCTCTCTACCCTTACCTCTTCATTTTCAATGCTTTGCTGAGACAAAAAAATTCCCCTGACTCAAGAAGAAGACTCTTGACCGAGCTTCTGAAATGCTGATGCCTTCCCTTTTTAGGTTGAGCGTGCAAGCACTGTGGTCTGTTGTAATCTGTCTGTGGGCTTTTAATGACGTCCACCGCACGCCCATTACTACAACTCGTTCATGGGCTTGCCTTTCAAAAATCCTTTGTTATCATTAGTAAATACTTTACGTTTGTCCCGCCTTGATGCAATTTTGTGACCACCTTGGCCGTTGACTCTGTTACATGGATAATTTCACTTTTGCCAATACGTTTGACTGCAAGCAAATTTCTTTTTCCTTTTGTGGCTCTCCTTCACGCTCATGCTCATGGTGGCTGTGGCGCTTTGAATCGGCTCGCTTATGTCAACTGTTTTACTTTTCATTTTCAATTTATGTGCCAAGAAAAGTCCAGTTAGGAATTTACAATGCTAATAGCTCTAATTCGTTCCTCTTTGCCAATACTTGTTTTGTTACAGCAGCTGATGCAGCCTTATAGGCTTCAAGTATAAAACACACTGGCTCATTCATTGTCTCAGAAAGAACAGCAATGAGCCAGCAAGCATGCTTTGACATAGGCATATAAAAATCCTGTTCCTGGGTGCCATCGGTCCTCACAAAAGCCCGTGTGAGGCATCATTCAAAATATGTAGAGTTAAAGGAGCTGACATTACGTCTTGAACAGGGAAACTATTGTGGTGCAGCCTTTCCTGCCACATGACCTTCGAATAAATGTATATACCCATAATTCTGTGTCACTTCTGAGTCCTACTGTTGTTTCTTTTTGTGGCAACAAGTGTTTTATCAAAGTACTAGTTTACAACAATTATTATAAATTGGTTGTATTTTAAAGAGTTTTCTAAGATGAACTTAGCAAACTAAATCACACTGACAGTTTGTGGAACCACATTTCTTGGCACCACAGATGGCAGCCATAAAACATATACTCTGGTTTCTTTTCAGACCAAATTAATCTTCCACCCTTTTACTAAAGATTTCCGTGGAGAGGAACATTTAGGAGTTTCACTCAATTTTTTAAAGCACTACCAAGTCCAAGGTTACTCTTATTTAGTAAACAAAAGTATAACTATATAGTATGCAGATTGATTATTTGCTGGTTCCTCAAGTGCGACAACATTTTGTTGCTATCTGTTGACACACTTTTTGGGAGTGATTCTTACTGAGACACGGTTAACCTAAAGCCCTGTTATATTGACATATAAGAAGGACACATGCTGCAAAAAACAACTCTGTATCATCCGAAAGGATCCACTACCATGTGGGAAGCAGCAATATATAACAACAGGTAAGGAAGGATCATTTGGTAAATGAAACACACAACTGTATCCAATCTGGGTTTGGTGTCTTCTGGATCAGCTCTTGCTTCTCCTTTCTCATTGATTATTGAGATTTTATTCAAATACCCTCTGTGACTTAATCATAAAGATGTGTTAAACTATACATTTACAAATAGATATATTGTACGTAGATTTAAATCATGCCATGGTCTAGTGGCCGACTTTGAAACTAGTGAATAAAGTTCAAATCCAGCACAATTAACCTTCTGGGATCCTGGGAAAATCACTTAATCAACCCTTGCTTAAAAACCACAAGCAGTAGCACAGCCAATGGGTTGTACTTATGCAAGATTGATTAGCTTTGTCTATTCTATTTCTTAGCCATGTACAGCAGTGTGGCTACTGTGCAACATGGCTGAAAGTAAAAAAAAAGTGCTATTGCATGGGCAATGCTTGTCCATCACTTCTTTTTCCTTTTGTGCCTCTTCTTTGCGCTCATGGCAGTTGTGGTGCTTTGAATCGGCTCACTCATATCAACTGTTTTACTTTTCATTTTCAATGTGTGTGGCAAGAAAAGTCCAGTTAGGAATTTATAATGCTAATAGCTCTAACTTGAGCAAACTCAAGACCTATTGCATTGCAAATGCTTGTTACTTACTCTTTGCCAATTTTGGTTAGCCAAATGTGCCCCCGATGTCATTTATCAAATTCTTTTTGTCCTCTATTTTCTTTTTGCCCTCATGTGTTGTAGCTCAGCACATGTTTATTTGTGACTTGCTAATCAGTAGACATTTCTTTTGTCTTATTTAGCTAACTTGGATGACTCTTACATTGCCTTCATGCTTAAAAGAACTGAATAGTGCTTTTTTTCAATTCATCAGATAATTCTGTTGATGTTTTGTATTGCTATTGTCAAGTGTTTAGTTCTTCTGATGTTAGCTCTATTAAACCTTTTCTGTCACTTGAAACTACCCATGGTGATTCTGTATGTTTATAGTCTAGTTTTGAGAATCATTTACATACATTTCAGCATGAGTCTGTAATAAAATCCTTAACTTTATTCTCAACTGGAGTTTTACTTGTATGGCCAAATGGGTCATATTGCCATTTTTAACTGTCATTTGATTTTTCATGCCTCACATTTCTACCCTTTATGCTGAGTGAAAAGACCCATAGACCTGTTTAAGCGCATACCTGAGAAATGCTTTCTCAAAATCTGGTAGCAGAGTAGAGGTGTCTCCCACAAGGGGGAAAAATAATTAAGCATAGTGCCAGTGTGATTGAGATTTTTTTGTCATGTGAACTGCCCAGCCTGATGTTTGTTGACCCATGGTTTTGTTCTGAAGATTAATGGAGTTCCAACATCATTCTTTTGCAGTGGATGTGTGAGTATTAATAGGCTTTTCACTTGTGTTGCTTTGACTAAAGATTGAGGTGAAGTGTGATGTTCTGAAGAATTTGTGGAGTTTTCAAAGTTGGGTGATTGTGGAGCTCTCTGCTAAGAAGTTGTATTGGTTAACGGGTATCCTAACATGCCGGGACAACACACAAGTGTAGAAGACACTTTGTTAATTTATTTTCTGCAGTGCAAGGTGCTTATTGTGAGACGTCATTGACAGTGGCAGTAGTATTCCTTGTGTGAGTGTGGGTGATTGGTATTGCTGAATCCTGAGGGAACATAGAGGGGCTTTATCAATCGGAGTGAGATCTGTTAGTTGAGTCTCATTTGTTGTGTAATTGGGAAAGCACAGTCAGAAAGTGTAGCTCCATATGGTTTTTGAAGTATTTGGTTACCCTATCTTCTAGTGAGCAGATAGGTTGTTGGTTTTTGTTCGTAATATTTTGTATTAGGTTTGCATGAAGAGTGATTATACGAGAAATTGTAAAGGAGGGTGAGCTGCTGTGAGGAGTGAAATTAACATCCTTGTGTGTTGTGGTGATATAGGCCCGTTAGTGTGAAGCAGCAATGCTACTGGTGAAGAACATTGAAAAGAAGTACTTCCCGATTCGAGCAATAGAAAATTGTGAATGATTAAATTCTTTAGAGCACTAAAAAGCCTGAAGGAAGGAGATGTATTCATCCTGGTTAGGAAGGGTACATAGAGACCCCTCCTAAAGGTACTCCAAGTCATCATGTTATGTCCAAAAAAGGGCTTCATGCATGTTTGTGGCTTGAAGAATGACATATGATTACAGAGAAAGAAGGTGCATTAACATTTCCTTGTTATGGAACATTTAATTTAAGAATCATTGAGAACCTGAGATGAGTACTTTATTAGATGAAACCGCCTCCAAGACCCACACAATTTGAAGCACTTGGGGGCAGATTTATGAAAAGCGGTGCTGCACCTAGTGCTGCACCACTTTCATGCGCCCCTTAACACCCCCCTACGCCACCATGTATGCGCTGTATTTAAAATATGGCACACCATGGCCGTAGTTAGGGGACTAGCATCAAAATATTTGATGCAAGTCCAGCGCTTTGCAGGGTTAGCATAAAAAATGTTGACGCTAATCCTGCAACGCACCCAGAGACCCATTGTAAGCAATGGAAGCCTCCTTTTAACTCCTGCTCTGAGCAGGTGTTAAAAATGCCAAAAAATGGCACAAGTAAATCTCTTAGATTTTCTTGTGCCATTTTTTGGCTCCCCTAACAGAGGGAACGCTCTCTAGTTCCATACATTATGCCTGGCGCGGAAACGGTTACAAAGTTGTGCATTGCGCCACTTTGTAAATATGGTGGAGCGTTTTTGGCCTTGTTGGGCCATATTCGCGTAAAACAAATGACGCAAATGTGGCGCAAGGAGGCGCTAGGAGATCTGAAATGTGCCCCATAATATTTAAGAGCGTATAGCTTATCAGAAACAGAGAGATAAGTACAAATAATAGAGGAAGGAGGGCAATAAGGACAGTTGCAGAGGCAAAATGTGATGGTCAGCAAAAAGCTTGTTGAACAGACATCATTGAGGGAGTTAGGTTGTATCCAGCCATTACTAGTGAAGAAAGTGACAGCACTGAACCAAACAGTAAGATAAAGACAATAAAAGCAGAACAGACAACAGAAAGAGAAAAGAAAGGTGAAAAGTATAAGAGTGATTCAGATGATGACATTATGAATCAGTTATTGTTAAATCTTCCTCCTCCATACAATTCTGAGCCAATAGGAGCTACAAATGAAGCAGCGAGAAATGTGATCTTTGATGTGCCTAATGCACCAGTTGAACCAAATGTGAGTTCAGTAGGGCAGACTTCTAATACAAATCAACTAGTTCAGAGCTTTACTACAAATCAGTCACTGCCGAGTTCTCACATAAATCAGCCAGCACAGAATTTTATTTTGTATCAGTGGGTGCAAAATTTCAGTTCAAATGAGCCTGTGCAGACCCAAATCAAACAGGACACGCTTTAAATACTACTTTGACAGGACAGAGTGTAGGAATGACAATTCTACAGAATCCAATGAATTACATTAATCCAAATGCGTTGACAGCTCCAGTAACAATAGATCCAGTTGTTCCTTTGTATGCTCTAGGAATGACTGGGAATAATCTACACGTATTAAATGTCCCAAATGTTCGAAATGTTCAGAATGCTCTGAATACCCTAGTTGTTCCAAATGGTTTTGCATCAAATAGGGGACAGTGATTTGTGAGCCCAAGTGGTTCAGAGATAGAGAGAATTCATTGTCTTCCAAAATTATTGACCACTACGCGCTTTTCAGATCCGACTTCATTGACAGGTCAAACAGGATTTATCCCTGATGGGAGGATTCCTCAGAGATCCTTACCTTATTTTGTGCCCAAATCAGAACAGACATCGAATGTTGGATGTAATAGACTGCATAAGAGTTTACCCTTTACCACTGCAGAAGATATGTCTATTGCAAATACCCCATTTTATTTAATTATTTATTTTATATTTTTTGTCAAATTTGCTGCTCATTCCCCAAGGGATATCACAGCACTCAAAATGCAGTTCATCATTATATTGGGCACTCACCAGCATGCTGAAAATGTCCTTAAGTACTAAACAGCCAAATATTTAATTTCTTCCTGAACCCCAGGTGATCTGCAGTAAGATGGCTATCCAGTGGTAACAAATTCCACTGAACTAAGCCAGGTAAGAAAATGAGCAGCAGTCTGATCTAACTTTCTTTGATGCATAGGCAACCAATGCACAGTGGACAGAAATGAAGAGGCAGAGCTGTATTTGTCGTTATTACAAATCATTTTAGCCTCTGGATTCTATATCACTTGAAGTTGTGAGAATAAATAATCCGCCATGCCTACATACGAGTTACAGGAGTCTAGTCTACTTGTAATGAGAACTTGGACTAAGGTTTTCTTCCAATTGACTGGTATCCAGTTAAAAAATCTTAAAGGTTTGAGAATGCCAAAACACTTACCACAGGTGGCATTCACTTGATCTTGCATAGATGGAGAATTGTCTATAAGGACTTCAAGATTTTTTGCAACCTTCTAAGACTGGGGAACAGAGCCCAGTAGGGTTGGCCACCATGAGGCGCCCAAATCAAATTTGATCCCAAAAAAAGTAAGATTTCCGACTGTTGTGTTTAATTTAAGACAGTGATCTGCCATCATATTGGCTGTCTCGAGGAGACAGTTTATCTGTTTATCTCTAATTTCAGTATATATGTCTTCTATAGATATCACCAACTGTAGATCGTTTGCATAACAGCAGATATCAAATCTCCATCATTTGACAATCTTTGCAAGGGAGTAAACATACAAATTTAAAGTATCCAGCTCAAAGATGAGTCTTGTGAGACTCAGCAGTTGGCTATCTGGGGATGTGATTTATAAGGGTCAAGCTGGGCTGCTTGTGCTTTGTTTTTTAGGAAGGAACCAAACCACTGTAAAGTTTTGAAGTGGAGTCTAATTTTGTGCAATTTTGTGACCAGTAAGCTGTGTGACACAGTATCAAAAGCTGTGAAATATTCTAGTAATATCAGGGCTGCAGCTTTGCCCTGATCTACTACTCATCTAATGTTGTCCAGCACAGACAAGAGAGTGGCTTCCATACTGTTTCTAGCTCTGAAACCTGTTTAGGAGGATTTCAATAGCTTATTCTCCTCCAAAGAGTCAGCTGTCTATTGATCAATTTCCCTAAACTTTTCAACATGGAAGAAAGCTGAGAAATTGTCCGATAATTAGAAATAATGGAGACATCAATGGCAACTTTTTTTGCCAAAGGGATAACTAATGCTTGTTTTCAGAAGTCTAGATATACAGCCTCTGATAATGAGTGATTAAATATCCTTCGTCAGGTGTGGACACCATAGGGGACTCAGATGTTACCTCTCTCATCAGATTTTCCACCTGCTCTTCTGAAATCAAGTTAAATGTTTCCAGATGAGTAGTAGCATCAGAATGGGGACCTAATACCTCCCAGTTGATCTCGTCTATTGCAGGTTGTGTTTTAAATGAAGTATGTATTTTTGTTATTTTATCATCAAAGAAATTACTAATCTCTTCATAATGAGTTGCACAAGGGATGATTGACTGAGAAAGACATGTTGTGTTAGTGAGCTCTTTCATTATTCTGAAGAGCTCTTTAGATGAGCCACTATTGCCCTTAATTCTTTTCACAAAATATTCTCTCTTCACTTGCTTAAGTGCTATTTCTCTATCCATTGTCTTTAGGTTGTATCTACCTATGCTGAAGAAATTTACACTTCCTCTTGATTATCCTTAGTTCAGGCAAATACGATTGTTTAGAAGGCAATCTTCCAGTTAGATTAGTTGTCTTCTGAGGTACACAGGTATCCAGGGAATAAGTAATGGCTACATTTAATCTTTCTATCTGATTGGTTAATGGCATCTCTTCAACATTGATAGGAGGTACAAAATGGTTTCTAAATTAATCTATTTCTAATTTATGAGACTCCATGGTCTGGTTCCCAGGTCAAGCAATTGAAGGTCCTTCAAAAACAGGATCATTGCCAAATACTCCAATAAGTTTGCAAGGCTTTACTGCTCAGCAGTTAAATGATTGGCTGAATAATTTGAGTCCTGCAGGTGCAACAGGAGGAATGAATTAGTACAAAAGCAAAACACATCCCAGAAAGAGATAGATCATTAGATATAACTAGACTAAAATTGGAATTAAATGGCGTGATATTTGGAAATGTTGATACAGTCCAACTAGATGTTTACACTGAAGATGAACTGTGGTTTGTATGCAAAGACATCGCAAAATGTGCAGGTCAAGCTTATGACAGACTAGCTGAATTAGCCCAGAGATATGATGTTGATTTGATTAAATCAAAACCCTTGAAGAGAAATTACAGAGCAGACTTTAGTGACAAGGATACATTGAACATGAGACCTTGTGGAAGTAGATTATAGATTAGGACATTCATTTGTTGCATTTAGAAATGGGGAGCTTTAGAGAAGTGGGAAGGAATATGGGCAAAGAAAAGAGATCAGAAGATAGCAAAAACAGATTTGCCTCCAACAGGAGCAGGTCAAGATGAGGGAAATGTGAAGATTCTTCCCATGAGAGAACTTCCTGGTGGAGGATATGTTCATGTACCTTGGAGAAGGAGTAATATTCTGTCCTTTACAACTGATTACCCAAAAGTATTTTAGTGGTACTGAGACCGTAGAGGCTAAAGACATTGGTCATTTTATGCTCAGATTTGTACAGGGATTGAAGCCAGATTTAAATAACATGATTCAGCAGCATTTGATTTGTTGGCAGAATAAACCGGTTGATGAGATACTGCTGTATGCACAATACTGCACTGACAAATTGGAATTGAAGCAGAAAAAGTTGAAGGATAAACTGTTGGCGATGCAACTGAAAGCTGCACAGAAATCTAGTCAGAATGAACAGTTTGCAGGGGATTTTGGTGGTATGCAAGGAGTGCAACAAGAGGGAGTTAATAATTTCCAGCAACAAGGTAGAGGACATGGTTTCCTTCAGATGAAAGTGGAGTTGTGGTTGTGTCAACATTAAAGAAAACTAATCTGTGTCACAAGAGAGGCAAGTTGGGCCATTAGAAGAGGCAGTGTGTCCTTAATGCAAATAATAATCAGATGCAGAATGATGGAATGTTACAAGTGCAAGGCAATAATCATGTTCAAATTCAGAGAGTTCAGAGACCCCAAATGCAAAATTTGAATGTGTCCCATAGACAGCAAATGCAAGTTCCACAGGTCCTGATGTCCCAACAACAGACAAATGTTTCCAGGCAGAATTTAAATCACATCACAAGTGTAGATGCAAATCAGCTGACAGCACAGTTTCCTTTAATTGATCTAAATGATGATGATTTTTTAGACATTTTTCAGTTAAGATGCCCCAAAGAAGAAAAGGAGTGCATGCTTGGCACTTCCTTAGAAATGGATCAACATGGTCCATATGTTGATCGTGATGTAAATGGTCACCATCTGTCATTTCTAGTAGACACTGGTGGCATATGTTCTACTGTAAGAACAGCAGAAGTACCTAACCTGCCCCTTTCAGGAAAGAGAATTCTCAAGTTGTAGGAGTTGCAAATAAACAATGGCCCAACCCATTAACAGAATCTGTGCACGTATAAATAGGTTCCTTTGAGAATCAACACCAGTTTGTGGTGTGTGATTCAAGTCCTGTAAGTCTGCATGAACACAATTTGCTATGCAAGTTCAATTGTTGTATCAGTTGTATCCCACGTGGTATTGAGATACACCTGAATGATAAAGATGCAGTATTTAAAATTGTGAATCAAATGTTAACTGTCACATTGGACCTAATGTTGACATGTAGTGACTCACCCAAAAATTAAAAGGATACTGTGTCCCCTGAAGTTGGGAAATTTTCAGGAAAAGAGATAGGACTCATTAAAGGATTTGAGCCTATCAAGATGACTGTGAAATCAAATGCTGTGTACTTGTCACTGTCACTGTAACTCTTCCATTATGGGACTGCAGAAGCCCAGTGGAAAATACTGTGTGGTCCAGGACCTTAGAGAGGTAAATGAAATTGTTGTTCCATACTGTCCCGTGGTACCAAATCCAGCAGTGATTTTATTTCAATGTCCTTGAGAAGCAGAAAGGTTCACCATGATTGACTTGTGCTAAGCATTCTTTTCCATACCGTTGCATGGGAAAAGCCAGTTTTTTATCGGGTTTTGGTTTATCTTCCTGTTTTGGCATGGAGCTGAGTCCCACAAGGCTATACTGAGAGCCCTTCCATCTTCAACTAGCTCTTGAAAAAGAATCTGGAGTCACTTAAAATGCTCTACCCTTCAGTCTTAGTTCAGTATATTGATGACCTACAAGTGGCATCAAATACTCAGGAAGCATGCAGGAGAGATACAATTGCCCGGCTGAACCACTTAGTTGAGAATGGACATTAAGGCCCTCATTATGACATTGGCGGTAAAACCTATTTACGGCCATGCTGACTGCTGAAAATATACCGCCACCGAAGCGGATATCCGTTCACCATATTCTGACACACACACACCAATCCGTCTCTATTTAGACACAGACACCAAAGGTCAGTGATAAACTGGTGGTATCAAAACCCACACCATTACACCAACAGAACATCGCCCATCACATTATGACCCACGAATCACCATGGCGGACATTCAATGGCTGTAAACCATTGGCGGTACATACCGTCCCACTCAAAATACACACACACATACAAAACAATACTACAATGGTCAATTTAAATAACAAATACCTGATACCCACACACACACCACACCCACACCACTATAAAACACACACCCACGTTACCCACATCCCTTTAACATTACAAACCACTGGCACGAGACAGACACCACGACTACAGACAAAACCAGAGCCATACACTACCTACACCTATACACCACCAACGCACCCCACATCACACACCCCAGCACATCACCCTACACACCCTCACTTGCACAACTCACACAAAACACATGGCACCACAAAGAAACCCCAGATTCTCAGAGGGGGAGCTAAGGGTCATGGTGGAGGGAATCATCTGGGTAGAGCCTCATCTATTTGGAGCACAGGTGCAGCAGATATCCATTGCTAGGAAGATGGAGCTATGGCAGAGGATTGTGGACAGGGTCAACACCATGGGGCAGCACCCCAGAACAAAGGGATGACATCAGGAAGAGGTGGAATGACCTACGGGGGAAGGTACGTTCCATTGCAGCAAGATACCAACTTGCTGTACAGAGGACTGGTGGTGGACCCCTACCTCCTCCCCCACAACTAATAACATGGGAGGAGCAAGTCTTAGCAATCACGCATCCTGAGGGCCTGGCCGGAGTAGCAGGAGGACTGGACTCTGGTAAATCAACTCTATACTACTATCACCCCCCTACCTGCATGCCAACACATACCCCCTCCCTCACCCTCACTCCCATCACTCCACCACCTCCCACACCCCCCACCATCACATCTTACTCATCACACTGTCAAACCCTGCATGCCATACCAATGCATGGACACCACTCACAGACCTGCATGGACACGAATCACTAAAGCATACACACTCGAGAGAACTAATCATCCCACCATACACCAACATACACTAGTGAAAGATGCCAGGGCAAATACAAACAAAGAGGGCAACCCGCTGATGCACAATATGTCACACACAGACACAATAACACTGCATTTACATCCCCACAGGTACCCCAGCCAATGTCAGTGGTGAAGAGGTGCCAGCACTATCCAGTCCCCCCACAGAAGAGGCCCACAGTGATGACAGCAACTCTGGTCACCTGATCTGGATAACCAACCTGGCCCATCAGGGACCTCTGGACAGCCGGTACCCAGGCCCAGTCACACATCACCACAGAGCCTCCCTATCTGGAAACACCACCACAGCACCCACCCAGAGTACCCATACCTCCATCCCCAGGGCACGCCAATCAGCAGTGTGTCCACCATTACAGGGACCCCAGGGCACACCTCACACCCAAGACAATGAGGGACCTGGGGTCAGTGGCAGTGGGCACACGGTTCAGGGGACAGAGGCACAGGACAACAGAGAAATTGGGAGGACTGCTGTGCACCAGGTGGAGGACAGGGCCAGTAAACCGACTGTCCAGGAGGCACTTGCAGAGATCCTTGGAGCATACCAACATTCCCAGGATATGCTGGGCCAGATCCTTGACAACGTGCAGGAGAACAGGCGGCTGCAGGAGGGACAGTACCAAGGGATCAGGGAGGACTTGCAGACCATTAACAACACCCTGGTCTCCATAGCAGGGGTGCTGGCAGACATGGCCAACATTATGAGGGAGGCAGCCTCACAACAGCAGGCCCATGCCTCTAGCCACACATCTGAACTGCCTTCCACCTCCGCTGCTACTAGTGGACAGGAGGACCTGCCACAGAACCAACGGGCTACCAGCACCCCTCCCCCTGCAGAAAGTGAACCACCCTGCAAACATTCCCTGCAACCCAGGCAGAAGCCAGAGACTATTGCCAAGAGCCCCACCAGTAAATGAGACTCTCCTAATTGTCACCCTTGTGTCGCACTTTGTTACCCTGTCCACCTTGAACTGTCATTGCTCCCCTTCCTATGTCCCCTTGGACAATGCACCTGTGCTACAAATAGACTAGAAGTCTACCCTGGACTGTCCTCCCTCATCACCCCATCCCATTGCACTTGCCCCCCTCTTCTTAGCACTTAAATAAACACACTTTGAAAAAATACAAGTATGGAGAATGTCAAATGTATTAAATATGTATTCGTTTAACGAGGTTCAAACATTGCAATTCAACTGGACAGTAATGTTGACACAGTAAAGACCTCTAGTTGGCTGCAGTGATCACACCAGGAGTGATAGTGGGGCACCAACATCTGCAAAATGAGTTGCCAAAGGGTACAGTGAGTGGGCATAGAAGTGGGAATTATCAGCATGCCAGTGCCATAGATGTTTCAAAAAATGACCGTGAAATGTGAAGTAACACTGTCTTACATGTGTGTCATTGGAAATATTGTCGAAACACTGCAGTTCTGTTGTCCTCATCCTCATCCTCTGCTTCCTTATCCTCACTGTCCACAGGGTCTACTGCTGCTACACAGCCATGTCTAGCCTCCTCCTCCTGAAAAAAAGGCACATGGTATCTCAAGTGAAGGTTGTACAACATGCAGCATGCCACGATTATCTGGCAGACCTTCTTGGGTGAGTAGCACTTAGATGGAGGCACCAGAACCTGGCCTTCAGGAGACCAAAGGTATGTTCGATAATCCTTCTGGTTCGCCCATGTGCCTCATTGTAACGTTCTTCTGCCCTTGACTTGGCATTCCTCACAGGGGTCAGTAACCATGATGAGTTGGGGTAACCTGAGTCACCTGCAAATATCGAGGGACCATAATTAGCCACCTACTAACCTATATGGCCCACACCATACCCATACACCAACATCTACTGGATGGGACCCAGGGTTCACCTATTAACCACACCTAATGCCTCTGTAGTTGACACATCACATTTGGGAAGCTGCTATTCCTCAGGATTAAGGCATCATGCACAGACCCTGGATACTTAGCATTGACATGGGAGATGTATTGGTCCACCAAGCACACCATCTGCACATTCATGGAGTGAAAACTCTTTCGATTTCTGTACACCTGTTCACTTTGACGGAGGGCAACAAATGCAATATGTGTCCCATCAATTGCCCCAATTATGTTGGGGATACGCCCCATTGCATAGAAGTCAGCCTTCACTGTGGCCAAATCCTCAACCTGGGGGAAAACAATGTAGCTGCACATGTGTTTAATCAGGGCAGACAACACTCTTGACAGCACTATTGAGAACATTGGCTGTGACAGTCCTGCTGCCAAGCCCACTGTCACTTGGAAAGAACCAGTTGCCAAGAAATGGAGCACAGATAGGATTTGCACAAGAGGGGGGCTCCCAGCGGGTTGACGGATAGCAGATATCAGGTCAGGCTCCAATTGGGCACACAGCTCCGTGATTGTGGCCCTGTCAAGTCTATAGGTGAGGATAATGTGCCTGTCCTCAATTGTTGCAAAGTCCACCAGGGGTATGTACACTGTGGTATGTCTCCATCTCCTATTCATCCGCAGCTGTTGCAGTCTAAGGGACAAAAGAGTGAAGAGTCGGTCACAAACTGTACATTGGAGACACAACAGTACATTGCATGATGTTAGCAAAGAATGGGTAACTGGGATTTGTTCTGTATGTCTTATTTTTCACTGTGACGCAGCTATTATCAGGGCCTGCCCCCCCCCTGAAATGGAGTTCACCTGTCCTGTGTGGAGGGACAGGTGGAAGTGAGGTAATTCTGCTGATGTACTGTGCCGTTGCGGGAAGCAGTCGTGAACCGCCGTGCAACTCCCCATTGGATAACACTGGGCCGTATGGGTTACAGTTGCCAATCGTGGTGTACGCCAGGGGTGACGGTATGCACTGCCGCGGACGTGACTGCCATTTTCCATCTGAACACTCACTTGCTACCTGACCTTCAACAGGAGAGGACCTACACTGCATGTGCTGCTGTGACATGTGTCTGGAACCTACCATGGCTCGGGTGACTGGGGAAAGGGCCCATGCCTTCACCTCAGCAGAGTTGGAGTGACTGGTGGATGGGGTCCTACCTCAGTACAGACTGCTGTATGGGCCTACAGACTAACAGGTGAGTACAGAGTTAACACGATGCATGTGGCATGAATGCATGGAGTTGTCACGAACTGCACTCGACTTCTCACCTCGGGATGCAGGATTGGAGAAAACACCTGGTCTTCTGCAGGTTCTGGATAATCCCAGATAGGGGCGACACTTTCTAGTAGCCATGGTGCTGCTTGATAGAGAACGCCAAAGCAGACAGTACCCTCCAGAAGGAGTGCCAGAGGAAAAACACCAAGAACTGGGGAAAAAACCTCACACAGGAACTCCTGAAAAAGAAGAAAAAAAAGGACTTGAAACCAGGAAAAAACAAGGCAAAAATTCTCCAAAGGCGAAAACAGGAACGACGAACAGGAGTGAAGAGCACTACCAGGGGAAGTGTTTGCAACGCAAGGTAGAACAAGACTGAGGGGCTTATATACCGGAAAAGGGGAAGTGACATCACAGGAAATGAAAATAACACCATCTTGAATTGGGAAAAGCCCATAGAAAAGAACAGGGAAAAAGGATGTAGTATATAAGAAAAAGAGCGTGCTGGGAAATGAAAACAGGAAGAAGACAACATGGACCCAACAGGAACACGAAGGAATGCAGAACACAGAAGCAAGAAAAAGAAACTAAAGAAAAAAGACCAGAAAGAAGACCACCACCGACAGGGGTGAAGACAATGCCCTACAGTTGGTAAGGGCAATGCGACCGGGAGTGCAAAACACGCTTCCCGGTACGTGTTGCAAAAACGGCAAGAAAACGCGGGGAACGGTGCTCCAAGAATCGGCAGCACATTCCGACCGTGGTCGGAAAAAGAGACGCCGCGTCGAGGCGCGCCGTTACAGTAGGTCCCTCCCCGAGGCCCTAGGCTTGTCAGGGTGATGGGAAAAAAACAGGCGAACCAAGCGGGGAGCATGGACGGAGTAGGCATTCTCCCAAGAGCAGTCACTGATAGGGTAGCCTTTCCAGTGAACCAAATGTTGTAGTCTGCGCCGAAAAAATCGGGAATCACAAATTTCCTGGATTTCATATTCAGGCTGGCCATCAACGAAACTAGGAGGAGGAGGACGTTGACATTGTCGGTGGTATGGATCAGGAACAAAGGGCTTCAGTTGGGACACATGAAAAACTGGATGAACCCTCCAAGTATGAGGCAATCGAAGTCGCACAACAACAGGATTCAAAACTTGCAAAATCCGAAAGGGTCCATAAAAATGTGGTTTGAATTTATTGACAGAAAATTGGGAAGGTAGAAATCTGGAGGAAAGCCACACCTTGTGGCCTACTTGATACAAAGGTGGCATTTGTCGATAACAATCCACTTTTCGTTTCATTGCTTGTTTAGAAGCTAGGAGAGTTGTATGAATGAGGCTCTGGATGTGGCGGATCCGACGTGCTAAAGAAGTGACTGCAGGAACAAAAGAGGATTTACTGGGAACAGCAGATATGGGCCTAGGATGAAATCCATAGGTGCAAGAAAAAGGTGTGGCCTTGGTTGCACTATGCACTGTGTTATTATAGGAGAACTCGGCAAGGGCAAGAAACTCCGACCAATTACTTTGAGTGGCATTACAGTAACATCTCAGATACTGTTGGAGTTCCTGATTCACTCGTTCAGTTTGACCATTTGTTTGTGGATGGAAACCAGAGGATAAGGAGGCCTCAATGTTTAACAAGGCAAAAAAAGCTCTCCAGAATCGTGACACATATTGTGGCCCCCTGTCCAAAATGACCTATTGTGGAAGACCATGGAGGCGAAAAATATCCCGCATTGATATGCAACTAATTTCAGGGGCTGTTGGTAACTTTTTCAAAGCTGTAAAATGTGCCATCTTGGTGAAGGAATCAACTGTTGCCATGATTACGTGGTTACCACAAGAGATGGTAAGGAACATATGAAATTCATGGAAAGGGTACACCAAGGAGCTGAGGAAACCGGTAAAGGCCTTAATAAACCTGCTGACTTAGTTTGGGGTGTCTTGGTCTGGGCACATACTGGACATGCTGAAACATAGGTTTCTGTATCTTTCTTAAGCGAAAGCCACCAAAATGATTGTTGCGGCAGCTCCTGGGTCTTCTTGATTCCACGATGCCCGGCTATCGGGGAATCTTGACACATTTGTAATGCCTCCGTCTGAACTTTCTTAGTAGGTAAGAAAAGAGCCTGCTGATTATAGAAGTAATCATCTTTCTTCCGCAAGAGGGTGTCACTCTATTCCATTCCGAAGTAGAAAGAAACTGGCACTCAGATTTAACACATTCTTGAAAAGATTGAGTAGCTCCTATGATTCTACTAGACTCAATAATGTGTGGAAAATAGATCTTAGCGATGTCAGGATATCGACGGGATAAAGCATCTGCCACTAAATTCTGGGAGCCAGGCATGTATGTGATCACGAAATCATACTGGCTAAAGAAGAAAGCCCATCTTGCTTGACGACTGTTGCGACACTGGAAACTCTGAAGACATTGTAAATTGCGGTGGTCAGTCCTGGCTTCAAAAGGCTCTCTGGAACCCATCAAGAAATGCCTCCATTCCTTACATGCTACTTTGAGAGCAAGTAAATCTCGTTCCAGTACTGAGTAATTGTGTTCTGCGTCTGATAAAATATGAGAAAGATAAAAGATAGGATTTTCTAATCCATCGTTGTCTTGTTTCTGCAGCAGAACTGCCCCAATGGCTCTGTCTCAGGCATCAGTCACAACTATACATTTTTGGCTAATGTCAGGGAATCGCAAAATGGGTGCTTGGGTGAAGGACTTCTTTAATTCTTGAAAAGAGCGTTCAGCATTCTCGGTCCAGACGAAGCCCTTCTTCAGATTCTCTTTCTTAATTGTTTGGGTAATGAAACTTTGTAGGTAGGCAAAGTTCTGAATAAACTGTTGATAGAAGTTTGATAGCCCAAGGAAACATTGGGGCATATTTATACTCCGTTTGCGCCGGATTTGCATTGTTTTTTTTTTACGCAAATTCGACTCAAAACGAACTCCATATTTATACTCTGGCGTTAGACGCATCTAGCGCCAAAGTCCATGGAGTTTGCGTCACTTTTTAGCGTCGACACCTACTTTGCGTTAATGATATGCAAGGTAGGCGTTCCCATCTAAAAAATTGACTCCGAGGCATGTGCGCCGTATTTACACTCCCGGGCAAAAATCACGCCCGGGAGTGGCCGGGTCAAAAAAAATGACATCCAGCCGCTTTTGCGTCGTTTTTTAGCGCCTGGTCAGGGCAGGCGTTAAGGGACCTGTGGGCTCGGAAGGAGCCCAGAGGTGCCCTCCCATGCCCCCAGGGACCCCCCCTGTCACCCTTGCCCACCCCAGGATGACGCCTAAGGATGGAGGGACCCATCCCAGGGAACATAAGGTAAGTTCAGGTAAGTAATTATTATTTTTTTTTTTTGTGGCATGGGGGGCCTGATTTGTGCCCCCCTACATGCCACTATGCCCAATGACCATGCCCAGGGGACAGAAGTCCCCTGGGCATGGCCATTGGGTAAGGGGGCATGACTCCTGTCTTTGCTAAGACAGGAGTCATTTCAATGGGGGTTGGGAGTAAAAAAAAATGGCGCAAATCGGGTTGAGGCGAAAATTTTGCCTCAGCCTGACTTGCCCCATTTTTTGGCGCCCAAGCTCCATATTCCCCTACGCCGGCGCTGCCTGGTGTACGTCATTTTTTTTCATGCACACCAGGCAGCTCCGCCGGCTAACGCCGGCTTACGTCATTGAATAAATACGGCGCCCGCATGGCGCTTCAGAATGGCGTTAGCCGGCGTTAGATTTTTTGACGCACAACTGCGTTGGCGCAGTTGTGCGTCGAAAAGTATAAATATGGCCCATTGTGTTTCCTTTATTGACGATGGAGAAGGCCAATCTAGGATGGCGCTGACCTTGTCAGGGGCCATGGATATTCCGTGTTGATTGATACTGAATCCCAAATACTTCACTTTGGTTTTTTGAAATTCGCACTTCTCTGGTTTACAAAATAACTGGTTCTTCTTAAGTCTTTCCAAGATCTGCAGTACATGTTCCGTATGTTGCTTAGTATCACGGGAATATATCAAGATATCATCCAGATAGATTACTACATATTGGTTTATTAAGTCAGAAACCACTGAATCCATGAATCGTTGGAAGACAGAAGATGCACTGGTCAACCCGAAAGGCATGACACAATACTCATAGTATCCGAAAGGAGTACGGAAAGCTGTCTTCCATTCATCTCCTTCTTTGATCCGTAAAAGATGATAGGCACCCCTTAAATCTAATTTGGTGTACATCTTGGCTCCTTGGATGGCATCCAATATATCCAGAATTAAGGGTAAAGGGTAACGATCCTTAATTGTTATTCTATTGAGTTCGCGAAAGTCGACACATGGACGCAGATCTTTCGTCTTCTTGGGGACGAAGAAAAGAGGAGCCCCAGCAGGAGACGTGGAAGGAGCAATTAACCCGTTCTGTAAGTTGTCATCTAGGTATTCCTTGAGCACCTTTTTTTCTTGGTCTGTCAATTAATACATTCGACCAAAAGGTACGACTTCATCGGGAACCAGTGGAATAGCACAGTCATAGATTCGATGAGGTGGTAGAATGGGATTACTGGGTCTCTGAAAAATCCCAATATATTCCTGATAACAATCTGGAACTCCCTGAATCATGTTTATGGAGTTGGTAATATCCTTAGTTGACTGACAAGACGTTTTAGGAGACCAATAGGAGTTAGTGGAATAACAGTTATGCTGACAAAACAAAGATGTTAAACATATAGTTCTCGTTTCCCAATTGATATAGGGGTTGTGTCGGGTTAACCAGGGTATTCCTAAAATCATGGTGTGATTCGGTGAGGCTATAAGGTCAAAGACAACATGTTCTTGGTGCCTCCCAAATGTCAGACAGAGTGTAGAGTTGAGGCCACCACAGGACCTGAGGTTAAAGGAGAGCCATCAACTGTGTGTACCTGCTCAGGGGCTTCTTTAAGAATACCTAGAATTCCTTTATTTGTAGCCCAGGTCTCATCCAAATAGATTCCACTGGCTCCACAATCTATGAGCGCTAGGAGATGTTCTTCTTGATCCTGTGAGATTTGTAACTTGACTGAGAGGATAAACAGGGTGGACATACTTTCTCTGGAGGAACATATCGATGGTACTTCAGCTCCTCCCGTCTCCTTCCTCCTTACAGGGGATGGGAGTTGGCGTTTCCTGCAGGTCTGGAGGGGCGAACAGGGCAACTACGAGTCAGATGGCCAGCTTTACCACAATACAGACAAAGACCCTTTGGTCTTCTATCCTCCCTTTCTGATTCAGTTAACGGACCACGGATGAGATCAATCTGCATGGGTTCTTCAGTGGGGGATGGAGAGGCTTCGGATGTGGCATCGTCCGTTCGCCGACTGCTGGTACGAAAATTACCAGCCTGGTATGGAACTCGCGTTCTTCCTCTCTCCATCTTGCGCTCTCGTAGTCTATATTCAATGTTCATGACTTGATCCATCAATTCCTTTAAGGAACAGGCTGAAGTAGAATGTACAAGTTCATCTTTAATTTCTTCACACAGGCCTTGGCGGAACAAGGTTACAAAGGTGCGTTCCACCCAAGAGGTTTCGGCTGCCAGTTGTTTGAAATTAGTTATATACTGCAGAACATCCTGATTGCACTGCTGTTAATCACATAAGGCCTCCTCAGCAGCTGCTTTCACCCCAGGCCTCTCAAACATCTGTTTGAAAAGAGTCAGGAAAGCAGGATAATTGGTCAGAACTGGATGATCTGCAGAGACCAGAGGAGTCGCCCAAGCAAGTGCAGGCCCAGACAAGGTGCTGATCAATTAGCCCACCTTAGCCTTATCGGAGGAAAATTGGAGTGGACGAAAGACAAAGAAGACCGTTAAGGCATCCAAAAACTTCTTTACCTTCAGAGGATCTCCTGAATATTGAGGAGTAGCAGCAGATACGGGTGGTATATCCATTGACTGGGAAGACAGGACTTGTCGTAGTGCAGTGTTTTCAGCCCGTTATTGTTGTAACTCTTGAGCTTGTTGTTGGACTGTCTGCAGCATGGCTTGAGCATTTTCTGCTGCCTCTCCTTGTGAACCTTCCATGGCTGCCTCGCAACGAGGAATCTTTTGGCGTTGCAATCTGTCACGAACTGCACTCGACTTCTCACCTCTGGATGCAGGATTGGAGAAATCACCTGGTCTTCTGCAGGTTCTGGATAATCCCAGATTGGGGCGACCCTTTCTAGTAGCCACAGTGCCGCTTGACAGACCGTACCCTCCAGAAGGAGTCCCAGAGGAAAAACCCCAAGAACTGGGGAAAAAAACCTCAAACAGAAACTCCTGAAAAAGAAGAAAAAACAGGACTTGAAAACAGGAAAAAACAAGGCAAAAATTCTCCAAAGCCGAAAAAAGGAACGACGAACAGGAGTGAAGAGCACTACCAAGGGGAAGTGTTTGCAATGCGAGGTAGAGCAAGACTGAGTGGCTTATATACCAGAAAAGGGGAAGTGACATCACAGGAAATTAAAATAACACCATCTTGAATTGGGAAAAGCCCATAGAAAAGAATAGGGAAAAAGGATGTAGTATATAAGAAAAAGAGCATGCTGGGAAATGAAAACAGGAAGAAGACAACATGGACCCAACAGGAACACGAAGGAATGCAGAACACAGAAGCATGAAAAAGAAACTAAAAAAGGACCAGAAAGAAGATCACCACCGACAGGGGAGAAGACAATGCCCTATAGTTGGTAAGGGCAACGCGACCGGGAGCGCAAAACACGCTTCCCGGTACGTGTTGCTAAAATGGCAAAAAAACACAGGGAACGGCGCTCGGAGAATCGACAGCGCATTCCGACCGCGGTCGGAAAAAGAGACGCCGCGTCGAGACGCAGCTTTACAGGAGTGGTGTGTGAAGGCCTCATGTAGGGGGGTGGATGTCCCCTGAGCGGCGTGCAGCTTGTGTGCTGGGCCCTGTGTGTGCAAAGGGCGATCTGAAGGGGTATAGTGGGCCATAAGTATAACAAGCAGGACGGTCTGACTGATACCATTTCCTGTGAGTATTTCTCTGCAGGTCAGCGCCCATCAAAAGAAGGGTATATGGTGTGCCATCGCCAAGGAGGTGCGGACCCTGGGGGTCTACGGCAGGTGGGGCACCCACTCTAGGAAACGGTGGGAGGACCTGAGATGCTGGACACAGAAGACGGTGTAGGCCCAGCTGGGGATGGCCTCCCATCGAGGAAGGGGTACCTGTTGAACCCTGACCCCCCCTGATGGCCTGCATACTGGCGATGGCCTATCCGAAACTGGATGAGCGCTTGAGGGCATCACAGCCGCCACAAGGGGGTTAGTACATTGCCCATCATCACTACTTACACATGGTAGGGGGGTACCTAGTTGGGGGATGTGTGTCAGTGGGTGACCCTAGGCCACTTGTGACATTGCAGAGTAGGTCCCATGGTGTGCAGGGTTCTGAAATGATAATCCTGCTACCCAGAGTGCAGGAATCCACAACTGGACAGGGCTGTGTGGGTCCAAGCTGTGCTGATTTTGGTGGTATGTGCCCTTGCCCATGCCCTTGTGGCTAGCATTATCACAGGTAGTGCATTGCATAGTGTGTAGGGCTGTTCTCTGTGTGCGAGGGTGGTGTGTACGCCAACAGTGGTGTTGGTGCAGTCATTGACCAAGTGTATCCTTTGTCTCTTCCCCTCCTTTTTGTTTTGTCATCCTGTCCTTATGTGCATTAGCATCATCTGGCGAAGGAGCAGAGGCAACGGCGACGGAGGGAGCTGCATCCCACAAGACCCAGGAGGCAGAGTCCACCAACGGTGAGGGCACCAGTGGGATGGAGGGCGAGGGGAGCACCACGGTGGAGACAGGAGAGGGCAGTTTGAACACAGATACCTCCTCCGATGGAAGCTCCCCGGTGGCCACTCTGTGACCACCCCAGCCACAGGTACAGCCGCCACCCTCTGTACCAGCACCACCCTCCCAGCAGCCCCTCACTGAGTTGCCCATGCCCGCTCACCCAGGAGGGTGGGCATCTCCTTTGCCCCAGGCACCTCAGGCCCTGCCCCAGTGAGCCCTGCTGCCCTGAGTGAGGAGGCTATTGACCTCCTGAGATCCATCTTTGTTGGGCAGTCAACCATTGTGAATGCCATCCAGAGGCTGGCAGCCCAAATGCAACAGACAAATGCATTTCTGGAGGGCATTCACACTGGCCTGTCGGCTCAACAGAGATCAATCCAGGCTCTGGCCTTCTGTCTGATAGCAGCCATTGTCCCTGTTTCTACCGTCCCCCTCCAACTTCCTCTTCCCAATCCCATTCCCCTCAACCCCAACCTATCCCAAGTACACAGGCAGATGGGCATGCACACAGGACAACACACAAGAGTGGCACAGGCAAACAAAAACACCACACATCATACCACAGGCAATCACACAAACACCATCCAGATGCAGACATACCAACATCCACTGCCTCCACTGTGTCCCCCTCCTCCTCCTCCTCCACCTCCCTTCCAGTTGCCTCTACAATCACACCTGCATGCACTACATCCTCATCCACTACCAGCATCACCACCACACCTAGCAGAACACACACCTCACTTGCAGACACCTCTACAACAGCCATGCATACGTCCCCTGTGTCCTCTCCCACTGTGTCTGTCCCCCCCTCCTAAGGTACACAAACGCAAGCACTCAGACACCCAACAGACATCCACCTCACAACAGCATCCAGCCCATGCACCTGCACCCAAACACAGCAGACAGATACCTCCTACAATCACTCCCTCTTCCCCCACTCCCAGACCTTCTCCCTATTTCCACCCCAGTGTCCCTAAGAAGCTTTTCCTATCCGCCATTGACCTCTTCCCTACCCATAACCCCATCCTTCACGTCTGGCCAGGGTGCCAAAAACCCAGGCAAGCACCTCAGCCACCCAGTCCACGGGCCCAGTACTCTCCACACCCACTCGTGGTGGGAAAGGATCCAGGGTACCAGCCAGCCTCCAAGAAAGTGTGCCTGCCCCAGCTGCTGTCGGAAAGGGCAAGGAGCCTTCCCCAGCTGCTACCGGAAGGGCAAGGAGCCTGCCCCAAGTGCTGCCCGGAAAGGAAAGGAGCCTGCCCCAAATACTGCCCAGAAGGGCAAGGAGCCTGCCCCAGTGGCTGCCCAGACAGGCAAGGAGCCTGCTCTAAGTGCTGCCAGGAAGGGCAAGGGACCTGCACCAGCAGGTGGGAAGGACAAGGGGCCTGGTTCAGGGACTCAGACAGAGCCCCCACCACCAACCATGGTTGTGCAGCTGTCCGAGGCTGCAGGGGATGGGCTGGAGCCTTCCCCCACCATCAGCAGCACCACCACCAGCAGTGGGCAGCTGTCCGATGTTGCAGGGGATGGGTTGGAGCCTCCCCCCACCACCAACAGCAGCAGCAGCACCATCACCACCACCACCAGCAGTGAGCAGCCATCCGAGGCTTCAGGGGATGGACTGGAGCCTCCACCCAACACCACTAGCAGCAGCACCACTACCACCACTGGGCAGCCGTCACCGCCGGCGGACGGTATGTAGCTCTGCCTCCATGGGCTGCTGTGCGGCCTGCCCCTGCAAAGCCAATGGGTATGACACCCACCTGAGAGACTGTGACCTTGCACTCCCCAGGATCAAGAGCATGGGGCACGATGCCGCCTCCAGAACCAGTGGGCAAGGCACCCACCACCCCCAGCCTCCCCAGGATCAAGAGCACAGGGCACGATGCCCCCTCCAGGACCAGTGGGCAAGTTACCCACTTGAGAGACTGTGACCTTGCACTCCCCAGGACCACGCACAGAGCATGATGCCCCCTCCAGAGCATGTTGGAAAGTCACCCACTTGAGAGACTCTGGCCCTGCACTCCCCAGGACCAGGCACAGTGCATGTTGACCCTTCCAGAGCAGGTGGGCAAGTCACCCACTTGAGAGACTGTGGCCTTGCACTCCCCAGGACCAAGCACAGGGCATGTTGCCCCCTCCAGAGCATCTGGGCAAGTCACCCATTTGAGAGACTGTGGCCTTGCACTCCCCACGACCAAGAACAGGGCATGTTGCCCCTCCAGAACCAGTGGTTTTGTTCCATCTGCCGGCTGCGGTGCCCCCCGTTCCCTTGAACTGTACATATGTATATACTATGAGATTTACTTTTCGTATTTCTGCTGTGTTATTATTACAGTCACATTAATATATTCCTGTTGTCCTTGCATTATTCCTCAGGGGTACAGGGTAAATATGTTTTATTACTGCAGCTGATTGTGTGTATGGTGTTGGAGGTGGGGGGTGTTGCGTGTGTGTGTCACTCTCTTTCTCTACAAGTAACTAAAACAGCACAATTGTGGTCTGAGGGGGTCTGAGTGATTCAACAGCAGTAGATGGTGCAGAGGGGTCTAAGCAGAAACAGTTGGCTCTGAATTGCTTAGATGGTGACGAAGGACCGAGTACTGTAACAAAACGAGTTGCTCCGGAAAACAGATGGCCAAATGAGCAAACTGTGCCAATAGTTTGAGTACTGACAACTGTTTCAGAAGAAACCAAGGAGTCTGGTCAGAAGGACGATGATACAGATCCACCAGTAGTTCAGAGATCAAAGAGAAAGAGGGTTACTTGTTAAAAGTATGCAGCAGCAGAATGGACATATTTTGCAGCAAATGACTGGGAGAAGGAATTAGCAACCTTTTGTTTTAACAATAAGTATTCAGTTGAACATGCTTAAATTTGTTCCTGTGGCAAACCTGAACATTGAAATTGTTTTGCCACTAGACGAACTGAGACATTATATCCTGAACGAGAGTAATGATTTTGGATTTGCACATTATTTACAGGCCTTTTGTACATTTGGTAGAGAAACTTGCTGAACTTATTAGAAGATCAAGACGATTTTGCAACTAATATTGAATTTTGTTGAAGAAAAGGTTTGCTAGTTGCTTTGCTCACAAAAAAGGCCACAATTTGCATTCATGTTTTTTTCATTTTTGATTGTTGGTCTGAAATTGGAAACCTCATGGAGGTAAATAGAAATAAGAGTAGTAAGTTTAAGTACTTATGTGTAGGAGTGTTAGTTGTGGAAGTTATAATGAATATTTTGTTGCTTATTGGACTGAGTTCGCCCACACCTATTAAACCTGAAAAACAATCTGTCTACAAATGTATATTATAATTTGTTGTTTGAATATATTAATAACATGGAAGTTAAAAATTGCTACGTCTGCACCCAGTTGCCTTCATCAGTTGGTGAGGGAATAACTTATCATAATGTCCCCTTGACTTATGGAATTTCCTGTAACTTGTTTGCTGAATCGTTTATATCAGCAAGAGTATTTCCAGTACTATTACTCTAATTATGATTTGTTTTTTTAGTTGTCCCCATCATGAAACATTTGAGCAGCATTGACAAAGCTAAAAACACAGTGACACAGTGGGAAGTTTCTTTGAACCTACATTGACATTTGGTACAGTCTATGCCCATGGGAACAATCTGACCTGTATTCTCACCCCAGTAGAAAAGGTGTTTATAAGACACATTCAAGACAGAAGAAGAGCAATTAAAGCTAAGAAACAGAAGAGAGTAGGACTTCATAGTTGGTGTAGTAAAGAAGAAGCTCACATATTAACAGGAAATCAAGGATCCCTTGCCTTAGGTTGATGGCATGTAGGGAAGCTGTGTGTATATAGAACTACATTAAAAAACTAACAATGAAGGGCATACTTACAAGCCCCTTGTGCCGCTGGTACATTGCTTTTTCTGTTGCTCAGTGGTGCACATTGGAGACCCATATATATGAGGGAACAAAAAGGCACTTTGCATGGCTTTTCATGGCCTTGTAGGTATGGTGGAAGGCAATGCAGTGCAAGTTGCCTTACACTGCACCAGGGGAGTTCCATGGGCATTGCAGTGGGTTTTCCATGCAACACCCATGAGTTTTGACACATTCACAGATTTACAAGGACGTGTAAGGAGAAGTATCTTTATTTCTCCTCGTTTTTCCTCTTTCTATGTGTGCTGCATTCTGCAACACACATGGAAAGGGAAAAACACTTCAATTGATTGTTTTGTGCAGGAAGGTGTCCATTCCTGCACAAAAAATACTGCCAACAATACAGGCATCTTTGCACTATGCTGCAAGTGTGTCTGTATTGACGCTAGGCACCAACTTGTGGACCAGCACAGGGGGAAAGGACTGGAATGCACTGCATCTCTTAAATGCAGTGCATTCCTACACTTTTGAATTGGCTTAGGGTATCGCAGCAAAAAAAGTTGCTGCACAGCCCTATGCCAATTTATTGTAAATATGGCTCAAATTTTGTAGGGACTAGTGAGTGTAGATGTGTTTTTGTTTAAGAATGTTTGGACCTTAATGTTGAATAGACAAAATCCTGCCATACAAGGAGCTTATTTCATCTGTGGGATAAATGCATATTATAAGCTACCTAAAGGATGGTATGGAACACGCCATCTAGGAGTAGTCTTTCTAAAGATTATTCATGTTGAGCATTTCAATGATCCTGGTTTGGATGACAAGTCAAACATCCGAGTCAAGAGAGGTGCCAGTGCCTTAGGAGATCATAGTATATAATGTTGGTGCCATAATTTTATCTATTGGAGGGATCCTGAATGATCACAACACAAGGAAGTTGTCAACAATTGTTGATAAGTTGTCTACAGAAACAGCAAGTGCCTTCTTGTTAATAGACAGTGAAATGGTTGCTCTAAGATCCATGGCTTGGCAAACTGACTTGCGTTGGACATCCTTCTTGCGAAAGAGGGTGGAGACTGTAACGACAAACCTAAAAAAGGATCTGAAAGAGTTAAAGACAACAGTTGCCTGGGAATCAATTGGGAGTGTTTTTTCTGCAGTTGGAAAGTTGTTTGGAAGTTAGGGAGAGGAATGCTTGGCAGTATCCTGAGACCTATACTGATAATAATTTTGTGTGCCTTAGTTACACTTGGTCTCTACAAGTTATGCAAGAAGCTGAAAGAGATGAGAAAGGAAAGCAGTTGAGCTAGTGACTAGAAGGAGTATGTATTTCAGTGACATTAGGCAGTTAGAGGAGTCCAGAAGATCTTTCCTGGATCGACCTCAAAGATTTTGATCCGTCTCATTGATATGAGAGATTGTAATCTGATGTGATGGCTTGAATCGCCATCAAAGGAGGGGTTGATGTAGCATAAATGTAATTGCTAGCTCATACAACTTAATCGACCCAAATCTAGTACATCTCCTTATTCCCAATGATCTTGGCGTAAACAAATACTTAAGACCCCGACATCATAGCCAATCCCAAGTCCTGTGTCTCCCTCCCCATGTTGTCTTTATCTGTCATATGTAGCCCTTTCATGTCTAGGTCTTTATCCCTCCATGGATTGTGTTGCAGAGTTTGACTAAAGCTCCAGTGTATTTAATTCACTTCTGCTTCCCAACCATTCCAGATTTTCTCACATTTCTTCATGCAGCCTTGTCCCCTATACACTTCTTTTTCTATCACCTTACAGTGTTCTATGCACATCATCCAGTCCTGCATGTGCGGGGGAGCTCCTGAGCCCTATCTCTGTGCAATATCACATTTCACTACTATACACCCCAGATTTATTAGCAGTTTCTGGTATTGGAATAGATCAGTTGGTCCCCATATTCCCAATATCGCTAATTTAGGATCCAGCTTGTGTGATTGTTTTGTTGCCCTTTCCAAAAAGCTTTTCATCTCTCCCCAAAAATCTTCAAATAGGAGCAAATCCATAGGGTATGATAGAATGTGCCCTCTAGTCCACATCCTCATAAGCATTGCACATGCATTGCTTTGCCTATCTTATGAAGCATAGTGCATGTATAGTAAGTTCTATGTAACATTTTGTATTGTATAAGCCTGAAGCTAGCTTTAAAGGTCACTTCTGTGGGAAACCCCAGTGCTTTTGCCCAGTCTTATTCCCTTTGTCATTGCTATCTTTGATGTCACAGTAATCATCTACACATGACAATCTTTGTATTTTGTTATTTGAAACTCTATTAAATTACCTATAAAGTGCTGCACTGAAAGCCTCATGTTAAAGTGCATTCACTGAGGAATAGTGACTTTAAGTGATGTGGTATAGCTCCAAAACTTTGAGTATAATCATTCATTTTGATTTCACAAGTTTCTTTATTATGTTAATTAATAGTGTTCACTAAAATGATCATGGATTTCTAAAAAGAAATGTTTAATATGTCACATGCAAAATGCTTCTGTAACATTAACACTGACAAAGCTTATTATTGATGGATTCATAATTTTAAAGGTGATATGTGCCTTGCTTCATATACATCAGTGTGCCATTTTAATTCGCTTTATTTAGCATATGTGAGGCCTGACAGGCCCTGTTTCCTAAAAACATGTAGAAAAATGTTTAGTCATTCTTGCTAGTGTCATGTTTCTTTCAGGTTCAGTTCCCATAGAATGCTAGCTTGGAAATAGATAGCCTATTGTTCTGACCACAGTGAGCCTGAGAACGTAACCCAGAACCCTGTACATTGAGCAACTGTGGATGTGGACTATGTATAATTGTTTTAAACTGTACAGATCCTCTAGGATGGATTCCTTTCTCATGATGGACTTGTTGGTATGTCCCTATGCTGCAGTTCCATGTCAAGAAATGGACTTTGATTTGACAGTAAAGACTTCTGATTGACGTCATGCAGCTGGACTTTAATATACTGTTCCCCAGTTGGATCAGCAGCATTCTTCTTGTCCTTTATTGGAGGAGAGGATCCCCTTGGACTCTGAGAGGTACACACCTTTCTACCCTTACCCCTTCATTTTCAATGCTTTGGTGAGACTTCACAATTTTCCCCTGACCTGAAAAAAAGACTTTTCACCGAGCTGCTGAACTGCTGATGTGCTGCCTTTTTACTTACTTTTTGCCATCTTGGCTTAGACACATTTTACCCCAGATGTCGCTTTTCCAAATTCTTTTTGTCCTCTATTTTCTTTTTGCCCTGATGTGTTGTAGATTAGCATGTGTTAACATGTGACTAGCTAATCGGTAGGCATTTCCTTTGTCTTAGCTAGCTAATTTAGATGACTCTTAAATTGCTTTATGGCTTAAATAACTGAGCAGTGCTTGTTTTCAAATCATCAGATAATTCTGTTGATGTTTTGTATTGGTATTGTCAATAGTTTAGTCCTTCTGATGTTAGTTCTATTAAACCTTTTCTGTCACCTGGAACAACCAATGGTGATTATGTATGATCATAGTCTTGTTTTGAAAATAATTTACATACATTTGAACATGAGTCTGTGATAAAATCCTTAACTTTATTCCTGACTAGAGTTTTCCTTGTATGGCCAAATTATTTTGAATTGTCATTTGAGTTTTGATGCCTAACCTTTCTACCCTTTATGCTGGGTGAAAAGACCCAGAGGCCTTGTTAAGAGAATACTTGAGAAATGCTTTACCAAAATCCGGTGACAGAGTAATGGTTTCTCCCATGAGGGGGAAAAACAATCAGGCATGGTGTTAGGTATTTTTTTGTCATGCGAATTGTCCAGCCTGAAATTGTTTGTCCCATTGGTTAGTTCTGAAGATTGATAGAGTTCCAATGTCATTCTTTTGCAGCGGTTCTATGAGTATTAACAGTGTTTGCATTTGCATTGCTTTGGCTAAAGATTGCGGTGAAGTGTGATGTTCTGAAGTATTTTGCGGAGTTTTCAAAGTTGTGTGACTGTGGTGCCTTCTGCTAAGAGGTTGTGTTGGTTAAGGGGTCTTTTGTGTTCTAAGATCCCAGGATAACGGACAAGTGTAGAAGACACTTAATTAATTTATTGTCTTCAGTGTAAGGTGCTTGTCGTGAGACTTTTTTGCCAATGCCAATATCCTTCCTTGGGTGAGAGTGGGTGGTTGGTATTAGTGAATCCTGAGTGCACATGGAGGAACTGTAAAAATTGGAATGAGATCCGCTGGTTGAGTCTCATTTGTTGTGTAATTGGGAAAGCATAGTAGGAAAATGTAGGTCTGTACTGCTTTTGAAGTGCTTGGATACCCCATCCTCTAGTGAGCAGACAAATTGTTGGTTTTTGCTCACAATATTTTGCATTAGGTTTTTAGGTGATTGTACAAGTAATTGTAAAGGAGGGTGAGCTGTTGTGAGGAGTGAGACTAACATTTTTGTGTGTCATGCTTATATAGGTCAGCTAGTGTGAAGCCATGCTGCCATTGGTAGAGAACATCAAAAAGATGATTGTCTGTACAGAAATACTTCCTGATTGGAGCAAATAGTAAATTGGGAGTTAGTTCATTTGATGGAAAATGAAGTTCTTTAGAGCACTGAAAAACCTTATGAAAGGAGATGTATTCATCCCAGTTAGCGAGAGCATAGAGACTCCTTCTGAAGACACTCCAGGTCATCATGTTTTGTCCAAAAAAGGTCTTCATGCATGTCTGTGGCTTGAACAATGCATTAAGATTGCAGAGAGACAAGATGCATTAGCATTTCCTCGCTGTGGAGCATTTAATTTAAGAATCATCGAGAGCCTGAGTACTTTATGAGATTCAACCACCACCAAAACCTGCACAATTTGAAGCGCTTAATATTTGGGAACATATGGCTCATTAGAAACAGAGAGATACTGTAGTGATAAAAATAGAGTAAGGAGGGCAATATGGACAGTTGCAGAGGCAAGATGGGTTGGGCAGCAAAAAGCTTGGAGAGCAGACATTATTGAGTGAATTAGGTTGTATCCAGCCATTACCAGTGAAGAAAGAGAAAGCACTAAACCAAAGAGTAAGATAAAGACAGTAAAAACAAAACAGACAACTTAAAAAAGCTGAAACTTATAAGAGTGATTCGGATGATGATTTTGCGCATCAGTTATTGTTAAATCGTCTGCCTCCATGCAATTCTGAGCAGACAGAAATGACAAATTAAGTCTCGAGGAATGTGATCTTAGATATGCCTAATGCACCAGTTGAAATCAAATGTGAGTTCGGTAGGACAATCTTCCAAAACAAATAAACTAGTTCAGAGCTTTACCATAAACGAGTCACTGCAAAGTTCTAACATGAATTTTGTATCAGTGTGTGCAAACTTTCAGTTCAAATGAGCCTGTGCAGAATTGTACCCCAAAACAAAAAGTACAAGCTTTAACTACTACTTTGACAGGGCGGAGCATAGGAATGACAATTCCACATAATCCAACTAACTTCATTGATTCAAATGGATTGACAGTTCCACTGACAATAGCTCCAGTTGTTCCTTTCTATGCTCCAGGAATGACTGGGAATAATCTACATGTATTAAATGTCCACAAATATCCATTGGCCCCTACATGCATTTCAGATCTGACTTTGCTGACAAGTCAAACAGGATTTATTCCTCATGCAAGGTTTCCTCAGAGATCCTCACCTTATTTTGTGCCCAGTCCGGAACTGACTGGTAATGTTGGATATAGTACCCCGCACAGGAGGTTACTTTTTGACACTTCAGAAGATATGTCTATTCCAAATACCCCATTTAAAAAAAGTATTTATTTTATAAGTTTGTAAAGTATGCCACTCATCCTGTAAGGGATATCACAGCACTCAAAAACCACTCCATTGTTATGGGGGTCGGTGTAATAGTGGCGGTAGTACCGCCAACAGGCTGGCGGTACATACCTCCACTATTATGACATTGGTGTTTTTGCCAAAGCCAAACCGGCAAGGTAACACACTGACCACCACGGAGGTAACGACCAGCAGCCATCACTAGGCCGCCCATGGCATTTTGACCCCGCCCACCGCCATGGTTTCCGTAGTTTCTGTACTGCCATGGAAACCATGGCAGTAGGCACTATCAGTGCCAGGGAATTCCTTCCTTGGCACTGATAGTGGTCTCGACCCTCCCCGCTTTCCCCTACCCAGATTCATCCCTCACACTCCCACTCCCGACCCCCCATATTCACACATACACACACACCCATACACACACGCATACAGACATTCACCCACACATGCATACATTCAGACACACTCACAGCAACACCCATGAACATACAGCCAGGCACACACGTAATCACACGACACAACATACACGTATACACACACACACACTCATGCGCACATCCATTACACATGCATTTACACATTCAAACACAGTCACACACACCCCCACACATGCACACAATACCCCCCATCCATCTCTCCTGTCCGAGAACCCGACTTACCTGCTTGCAGAGGATCCTCCGGCAGGAGATGGGAAGCGGCGCTGCTGCCAGCAGCAGCATCTCCCAGCAAAACACCGCCAGGCTGTATCATGGGACATGATACAGTAGGTGGCGTGGCGCTGGTGTGGCGCTGCTGCTGGCAGCAGCGGCACCTTACCGCCGTCCGCCGCCATGACCGTAGATGGAATTCTACCAGCCTTCTGGCGGAATTCCAGATACGGTCATAATTCGATGGATAGTAAGTAGCCATGGCAACAATATGTTGGCAGCTGTTGCCGTGGCTGTAGGCGGCATTTGCCGCCAATCTTGTAATGAGGGCCTATATTTGGCACTCACCCGCACACTGAAAACGTCCTTAGTTACTAAACAGCCAAGTCCTTTATTTCTTCCTGAACCCCAGGAGATCTTCAGTAGGATAGACATCCACTGGTAACAAATTTCACTGAACCGCCGCCAAGTAAAAAAATGAGCAGCCGTCTGAGCTAACTTTCTTTATTTGTTTTGCTTGGCTAGTGCCAACTTGAGTGATCTCAGGTCATGTATCAGAGAATAAAATTCTACGCCCCCTTTTAGAGTTACTGGACCTGTTTTCTAAAGAGCTTTGTGTGCATGTCAAGGAAGTTTAAACTTCACTCTTTGGCGCATAGGCAACCAATGAAAAGTGGCCAGACATGAAGAGACAGGGCTATATTTGTCTTTATTACAAATCATTTTTACCACTGCATTCTATATCACTTGAAGTCGTGAGAACAGATAATCCACCATGCCTACATACAATGAGTTATCATGGTCCATTCCACTTATAATGAGAGCTTGGACTATGGTTTTCTTCCAATTGACTGGTATCCAGTTGAACAATCTCCTTAAAAGTTTGAGAATGCCAAAATACTTATCACAGGTGGCATTTTCTTGATCTTGAATAGATAAAGAATTGTCCATAAACACTCCAAGATTTTTTGCAACTTTCTTAGGCTGGTGAGCAGAGCCCAGTAGGGTCAGCCACCACAAGGAGTCCCAAATCAGATCTGATTCACAAAAAAGTAAGGGGCATATTTATACTCCGTCTGTGCCGAATGTGCGTCAAAAAGTTTGATGCACATTCAGCGCAAACCATGCCCCGTATTTAAACATTGACGCCCGAGACCACCGCGTGCGTCATTTTCTAGATGCGGCAACCCGCCTTGCGTTAATTATATGCAAGGTAGGCGTTCCCGTCCAACAAATGACTTAGAAGCCCGTGCGTCGTACTCATGCTTTCGGGCAAAAATGACGCACGGCCGGGAGGCGGAGCCAGAAAATGACGCACAGCCCGATTTGCGTCAAAATTTAACGCCTGGGTCAGGGCAGGCGTTAAAATGGGGCAAACACACCTGTATTTAATCAGAACACACAGAAGCAACAGCAGAGCAGCAGAGCAGCAAAAGGGAGACACGGAGCTGCTTCTCATCCAGCGTGCACGCAGACGCAGAGCCCAGCAGCAACAACAGCAGCTACCACAACACCAGCAGGGACCCCAAAGGCAGCGCAGAAGCCAGGAGAGGATATTCTGCCCCAGAACAATCCTTCATGGCCTCAGGGAACATGACATCATCCAGAGGTACAGGTTGAACTGGCAGGCCATTCAGCAGCCGCTGCGAAACATAGAGCCACAGTTGGCACCCACCTTGCTGACACCCCGCACCATCCCAACAGAAATCAAGCTGCTTGCCGTACTTCACATGCTGGCAAGCGGCTCTTTTCAAACAACTGGTGCCCTGGTTGCCGGAATATCACAGCCGTCATTCTCTGTCTTTTTGCCCAAAGTACTGGATGCCATCATTGGACTCACACCCGCCACATCTGCTTCCCTAACACACTGCAGAAGCAGCTGGAAACAAAACATGGGTACTTCCTCATTAGTGGCTTCCCACATGTCCTTGGTGCAATCGACTGCACACATGTACGCCTTGTGCCACCTGCTGCAATTGAACACCTCTACCGCAACAGGAAGTACACACATTCCATCAATGTGCAGGCCATTGTCGATCACCAAGGATTGATCACCAACATCGTGGCTAAATATCCTGGGAGTGTCCATGACTCATTCATCTTCCGTCACAGCACCATCAACCAGGATGGATGGTTTGGCAATGGACTACTTGTTGGTAAGTACAAAAACCTACCTATATACACACTGCACAGCAACCCTCTAGGACACACAACACATACACCACAACAGGAACATGTCAACAGGATCACACTGAGGTTGTGACATCGCTAGCCATGTTTCATAGGTCACCATTGAACCTGTCACACATCTGAAATAACTGTACAGCCTAATGTTAAGACGTCAATGATCACAACGTTTGGAGTGGGTTGCCTAAATGTCACCTTGCAAGTTGTAAGCGTCTCAATTATGTTTACAGTAATCCATTGCATAAGTCCAAAGTTATGTGATGTCCAGGGTACATTGATATGAACGTGTTAACAACACTGTCAATTTTAACCTGTGTATGGAACTATCATCTCACCCCCAGTGAAGACACAGGGACACCTGTATCACAAGTCACAATGCTAGGGAGGGCACACTGTACTGCAAATCCCAAAACATACTGCTGAAAACTGGTCAGCAGCCAAACAATCGTCCAACCAAGGAAACAACACAATGGAGATGGTACATCCTACAAGCCTAGGGTGCAACACAATAACACAAAAGAGTCACAGACAACACAAGACAACTACTGCCATGTAAGGTGAGAACAATGGGGATTGCTACATCAACATGATCCCATTCATTTTCTCTTTCAGCTGATCAGGGGTATGGCATCCAGCCATGGATAATGACACCATTTGGCAACCCGAGTACTACAGCAGAGCGTGCCTACAATGACGCACATAGGAGGACACGCACCATAGTCGAGAGGACCTTCGGCATCCTCAAGTCAAGATTCCGGTGCCTCGACATTGCTGGTGGTAGCCTCCTATATTCCCCGGAAATGGTCTGTAAGATCATTTTAACATGTGCCATTCTGCACAACATTTGCATAAGAAGTAACATTCCCCATGCCTAAAGAGGAGGAAGAGGAGGATGGTGGCCTGCAACATGAGGGGGAACAACAAAACACGGCCGCTGGGTTGCGTAGGCGGCAACATATCATGAACAATTTCTTTTAAATATAATCTCCATCACCACTTTATGAACTAATTTAAATAAACACCTATCATAATCACCATATCATGGTTTGGCTATTCATTTTTGCACACCTTTATCTCTAACTATCAGAATAGGAGTGATCCCTCATGGAGCATTGCTGATATACCGATTAGGACACTGAAAATCCCAGAGCAAATGTGATGCGTACCATACAGCGGTTACATACACACACACTGTAAATGACATACATCCTGTACATTTCACCTTTGAAGGGCAATAGCAGAGGACCACACCTATTTCACACATACATGTTGGAAACATGGTTCATCGCAGCATATGGCTCACAACTAAGACACCATCACTCAATAAGGGGAAAACACGCCTCATACATGAGGCAGTTGATGTGCTTTTGCATCAGTAACAGGAATGTATGACCAGACCCTTGACAGCAGTAAGCAGCATTGCGCACATGACATTCCATATACATGTCAGCCCATTTCCTAACTCCTGACATACCCATGCACCTGGTCACAACCCACCTGTCTGAAGAGGTCCCTGGAATAGTAAGTGTACCCCGATATTCCCTCCTCTACACACACAGACTAACAAAGGCAATCCAGTGTGCTACACCCTTTCCTATGGTATACCATTGTCATAGTACATCTGGCTGCATGGACGTCAGGTCAATTAATACACTGGCTTCTAGTTTCTAAACCCTGTTAGCACCTGTAGATTGCTTCCCGTGTGAAAACGTCTGTTGGCCATTAGAGTGCAAATCTCACCTACAGGACTTGTGAGAAACTGATGCAGCCCACACCTGTGATCACCTCCATGCACAACACCCATTTCTACATGCACTGCCCCTGCTGATGCCTGGAACAGCATAGGAGTTGCCATTTTGTCAAATACACCGTTAAGCATTGCTACTAATTAAGCCGTGTAACACAGCCCTTGGTTTCATGTGTCACATTCAAAAACACAGGACATACACAGTTTTACATGTCAACAGTCTAGTTCGTCCTCCAAACAGTCTTAGTCAGACCACTGATTATGTAACTTGTGAAATTGCAGGATCCTGATTCACCCTGCATCCTGTCAGCCTGACTGGCATCTGTCTGTGCGTCACCCTAAAGTTTCCCTGTGGCTACATATGTACCACACATGCTTTACCAAACCTCTCATTCCTCAGAGGGTATTTGGTCATGTGCTTCATCAATGCATACCCAAATACATTGTATAGCATCATCTGCCTTTTAATTGTACCATATGAGTTAAATCCTCTGTGAATACCAAAATTCATGGCTTATCCCTTGTCTGGGTCTCATTTATGCCTGAACGACAAAGTGTGACAGTGTCCCAGTGCCGTATGCAGGGATTGGGTACGGGGCCTTCAGCAGAACCAGCAACCTCTGATAATGTCCATGAAAAGTCCACACATGTCAGGACCCTGACAGTTCACACCCAGAATTACATTGCTCACAACATATTGATGGGCCGTGTGTGGTGATTACCTGCGAGAATAATCAGCACAGAGGCTATGATGTTCCCAGATGCAGTGGGAATTGCGGAGGCCAACCTGTGTACAAATGTTGTAATGACACCTGCCGGAACATGACACCTGAGACATTATCTCACTCAGCACACCAAGGTTGCCCTGTTGACAGTCTCATTACACATCTTCAGTGACAGGGTGGGACCTTCTCCATGTAGGTTCTCATGTCCTCATCCACTTTAATCACATTGATCAACAAAGAATACTCAGTAGATACAGGAATAGCTGCCACTGACTCATGATGAGACCTGGACCTAACTGTGACAACATACACCCCTAAAATATAAAGGATCAACATTGCACCACACACATGAACAAGACACCTCTGTGCAATTGATCACTGGAAATATGTGGACACGTGCTGCCTCGTCTGCTGGTCCACCACAGCCACTGGAGAGTTGTGGGTCAGTTATATGGCCTCAACTGTGGCGTCATCATACATTTGTGGTTCACCTTTGGCTGTCTGGGCCAATTACATTGTACCCACTTCCTCAATGCATGTGTCTGACTCACTGTGGGATTCACCAACAAGTGCCTAGGAAGGTGTTACCAAAAATCTAGGACATAGGATGGTGAAATAGTGGACCATTGACATGAACAAGCGTCTGCCATCGATCTGGTGCATGCTTTGTCATTTGTGGTGTCTACGTTACCCAACATCTTGGAAGTGCACATAACGGATGTTGCTACATATATGACTAACACATGTCCTCTCTCATTTCCACAATGACTTACATCTAAGGTATGGACACATGAACTTCACATTCATACAAGCATATGTTCAATAATGCATCTTGTGATGCACACACACTCGGTCAAAAACTACATTAGTTGCCACTGCACACACATTGTGCCATAGGCATTGAGGAATTTAACTTATGTGCGTCACCTTGCTATCCTCTCATGATGCCAAACATGCCCAAGTTGTGCAATGCATATATGTAGGCCCCACTTATGGCTATCTAGTGCATCAGCCAACCGTCAAAATCCTGTTAAGGAAGTAGTGGGTCATGGTCTGCTGCAGTATGATGTCTCACATGTGAACATACACCATCAACACCAAAGTGGGTGCAATCAGCCTATCTCTGATGTGTCACAAATGTACCATAACATAAAAACTGAAAAAATGCCCAAAACCAGTTCATGCACTGAAATTTTGACGTTGCTAGCGTTATGCGTCATTTTTTTCCCACCAATGCTTCATATTTTTCGACGCACACGAGTGAAAATTAGGCCGCATCCAAATAATTGTACAGACTATTTACTATTATTTGGATGTGGCCTAATTTTCACTCCTGTGCGTCGAAAAATATGACGCACAAACTGTATGCGTGAAAAAAAATGATGCATAACGCGAAAAACGGCAGCCATTTTATGCAGGAAGTGATGTAATAGGATATCCTGTTTACAGATTATGTACGGTGGGTGTAGTTTCACTTTCACTTTGCAGTCTGTGAATCTTCTAGACTGTGTGGCTGTTTTCAGAGTGGTGTCCAGTGATTTTGTGCTTTTGTGTCCTGTGTGCTATCTCAATTGTCATTTTGTGAAATAAATATTGTTGTTGTATAGTGTCCTAGTGTGTTTTGTTTACATTTGTCCTGTATTCTAGTGTTTTTGTTGTTTGTGGGAGTCTGTTGTGGGTAGTGCTAGTTTGGGGATAGTTGGGCTCTTTTAGTGGTTAAGTTTAGTTTTCTTCTTTTTTTGTACCCCTACTTTCCCCCTTTTCCCCTATTCCCCTTTTCATTGCCGAGATGTCTGGTAGGCCATGTCTTGGCAGGATGGGTGAGGAGGAGTTGGGGGGCTTTATATGGCTTGTGTGCCATTTCCTACCACTGATGATCGAGGCAGGGGGCAGGGTGATACAGGGGTATCACACTGAGGTGCGCAGAATCCGGTGGGGAAAGGTGCTGCATCACCTGCAGCGCGTGTATGCCGGCCAGAGGAGTGGCCACCAGCTGAAGCACCGGTGGGCTGACCTCATCACCAGGGAGCAAAATCTGCTGGACCACCTGGGAATAGTGATTGGTGGCCCTGTTGGTGAGTACTAATCATGTAAATGTGCACGATTAAATGCTCTGTAGTGACATCAGATGATTTGTACAATATCTGCCAGCTAAGTTGCTGACTGTGTGTAATGCTGCGGAAACATGCAGGATAATTGATGCACTTTGTGAAGGATCACAATTGCTAGCTGTCAGGAAGCACGGGCTCTGCAAACTTACAGGATACTTTTCCGTTAAGTAAATTGGTGCCGCCTTTGTGTCAGACAACCAATCAAAATAGGAGCCAATCATGTCTATATAGGTCACATTTGCCAGAGAAGTAAAGATGTTCTAAAATATTGGCTAACTTTGTTGACGCAATAGCTAGACTGACTTTAGAAACACTACATGATGCAGATATGTCTCATGTGAGTCTGATGAGTGTGGAAGGAAAGCGTTCACGGAAGTTCTATGAATGTTAGGGATAATTGTGGTCCTTCATCTTTTTGGATACATGTCAGATATGGATTTTAAAACATTGTGAAAAGGTGTAAGGTGCCCTCAGCTAACATCTTAGACTGGTATTTGGAGTTAGTTGTGCCACATTCCAATTAGGGATGGCAGTCCAAAGGTATGCGCATGGGTTCACATCTCCATGGTTGGTGCAAATCACCATTGCTGGCCCACATCAAATGAAGAAACTGTAACAACAGGAGAGCTTACAAAAGTCCATGACCCTCTGTACATTGTACTTATGTGTAATAAATGTGTCATGGCCACATGGGCTGTTTGACTGGTAATGCAGTACTCACGTAACCAGGCTTTGGATGTCTCTCTTGGATGCACATGAAAAGAGTAGATTACACTCCATTATTATTACTGATCACTAATGACGGAGCATGTTTGCCACCACATGATAGTTAGGGCCACTGCATATGTGCAGATATGTGTGTAACTGTCACTGGAGGCCCATGCTATGTTCATTTTGGCCGTGATATATCAGATGCAGTATCATCATGTCTAAATGGCTGTCATTTCCTTATTCAGCTTACACATTGTATATGTCTTTGAAATCGTTGAGATTCTGAGCACATTTCTTCCTTCCATGCCTTACAGGTGGACCGGCACCCTACACTGTGTGAGAGGTGGCTACATTTGAGGACCCAACCACTCCAGTAAGTGTTGATGTGTCTGTTACGTGTTGTGTTTGCTGGTGATGTGTGATGGACTCCTGTGTGTTGAACACATAGCAAGGTGTGATGCGCTGGCCAATCATTTGTCTTGTTCCATGAGTGGGATTTCAGTTTCTCAAAAGTTTTGAGTTGGCCAATGCTTATCCGATTGTATTATCTAGGGATTGTAGGTCATTCCTGTAGGCCCCACAATGAGTACTGGGGTGAATCATGTGGATAACACTTGTATCAACAAGAGTCGCACTGGAACTCAGCTCAGATTTAGTCAGCCTGTCAGACCCACATTCTCCCAGATTGGTACTGCAAATCGCTTTCCAACAGACTTCTGCTTCCCTATTCACCAAAGTACTTTTGAAACTGTAGGTTGAACTTCCTAGCAGCATGTACTTCCACATGTAGTGCTACTGGTATGTGGAACTTGAGCGCAATGGCCTAGGTGTGCATGCCAATCATGATCATGGGTGTTCTTGCAACTCTGTGTCTGGTGTAAGTCATGCCTTACTGGAAGTATATGATGTGTACCAAGCTCTGCATTTCCTGACGTGTGGCGCTATGATTGGTCAAGGGTTTGCTGACTCCTAATTGTTGATAGACCTTACCTGTGGTGTTTGTGTAGAGCCAAACTAGTGTGGAGTTGTCTATACACTCCTAGGTGTCCATGTTGTTTGGAATTGTTCGTTGTTTCTCCACCCCACCCTCAAACACAGGCATGGGTTTGTGAATAGGGTACCTAGGACTGATGCTTCCAGTATGTGACACATACATGTGAATAAGTGACTGTTTGGTTGGAACCTAGTATACACACTCAGGTATGGAACATGGGTACTATACTAGCAAGTCCAGTTACAACTTGCAGACCATGTGGCTTTAGTTTTTCATTCCGTACACTGACATCTGTAGCCCAGGCATTGGCGGAGGATGTACAGCATGATTGTTAGCTGATAACTGGCAGAACTCAGATGGCAAGTCAATGCCAGTTGTTACCCATCTTGTAGGTTTTGGATGTGCTATGTGTGATGTGACCTTTGTAGGCTGGCCTGCCATGTACTTCCTCAGGGACATTCAGGGGGTCATTCTGACCCCGGCCGGCGGCGGAAGCCACCGGCCTGGCTGGGACCGCCAGAATACCGCTGCCCGATCAAAAGACCGCCGCGGGTATTCTGGGTTTCCCGCTGGGCTGACGGGCGACCGCCAGAAGGCCGCCCGCCAGCCCAGCGGGAAACACCCTTCCATGAGGATGCCGGCTCCGAATGGAGCCGGCGGAGTGGAAGGGGTACGACGGGTGCAGTTGCACCCGTCGCGATTTTCAGTGTCTGCATGGCAGACACTGAAAATCTTGGTGAGGCCCTGTTACGGGGGCCCCTGCAGTGCCCATGCCATTGGCATGGGCACTGCAGGGGCCCCCAGGGGCCCCACGACACCCCATACCGCCATCCTCTGCCTGGCGGCCAAAACCGCCAGGAACAGGATGGCGGTATGGGGGTCGGAATCCCCATGGCGGCGCAGCAAGCTGCGCCGCCATGGAGGATTCCCTAGGGCAGCGGAAAACCGGCGGTACACCGCCGGTTTTCCGTTTCTGACCGCGGCTGTGCCGCCACGGTCAGAATGCCCAAGGGAGCACCGCCAGCCTGTTGGCGGTGCTCCCGCGGTCGTTGGCCCTGGCGGATTTTACCGCCAGGGTCAGAATGACCCCCTCAATGATCTGTATGGTGATATGAGCTGTTACAAGTACAGTAGATGTATTGTCTGATTTACTTGTTGTGCCATTTCAGACAATGCAGTTCCTAATGTAAATTATCTGCCTTTGTCTTCACAGCTGCAAACATGACACCCAACCAGGTCCGTGAGTTCCAGCGGCGGGCCATGAGATACCAACATATCCTGATGGTAGAGTTGGGGTTTAGGAGGATGGCCCCTCGATACCGCCATGAACGGGCCTCCGGAGAATGGAGGGCTTTCTCACAGGGTGGCCCTACTTTGCCCACCACAGCCACCACCAGCACAACCACCAGTTCCACCCAGGTGGCACCACCCACAGCTGGGACTGTTGTCCCAACGTCTGCGGTAGTTCCAGGTCCCAGCATTGCAACAGCTTCAGGACAGCCCACTGGCCTTGGCTCTACACGCCCACAGACCGCCTCTGCCGGTACCCAGACTGCCCCAGATCCAACAGTTGACGTTGCAGCATTCCACAAAATGGAACGTAAGATGGACTGTGTTTTGCAGAAGATCAGTAATCTGAGCCAGGATGTTCGCCATATTAACAGGCGTGTGAAGTCCACAAAGTGGACCCTCCGGAGGGCCAACCTCTAGACTTTGAGGACAATGGACATGATTCCCTCCCCTCCCTCCTCTTTCCTTGTTCTCATACTTAGTGGGCTTAAGGGGCTTAGTGTTAGGTTAGTATAGTCTGTTAGTTTAGTTAGTGTTAGTGGGTGGGGGGTCCTGATTATTTCTATTTTTACTTATTAAGTGTGTGGGTGGGTGGGGGGCTATGTTGGGCTTCTTGTGTGTTTAATAAAAAAAATATATATATATATATATATATATTTGTTTAGGATAGTATAGTATGTGTTTAGGTTAGTATGTGTTGTCCTCCATGTGTCCCATCTCATAGAGGGGGTGGGGGGTTGATTTTTAAAATGTTTCGTTACATGTGATAAGTAAGTTTAGCTTAGGTTAGTTAGGGACAGTTGTGGGTAATGAGTAGCCAGGGTAGATTAGGGTAGATAAGACTTTTCCCTCAGTTTCCTCTTCTGTGATTACCATTTAATAAATACATAGTTAACCCTTTACAGTAAGTGTTTATTGCTACTTGATCATGGCCTTGGCATTGGTGTAGATGAATTTTGTTCGATTACATTTGTGTCCTATGCTACAAACAAATCCCAACTGAGCTGTAAGATTGGCAGCTACCCCAGAGCTACCTTGCAAAGATTCCATCATTCGTTGCAACCACCATTCACAGTTAATATGGATCCCAACGTGTTTTTGTCAATAAGTATGTTTTGTATGTCACAAACAATGCTTCCAGACTTGGGATTGGGGGAACAGTTTTAGGTCTGACTGCGGTGTGATGTTCAAGGACACCCTGATAAGATGAGTTGTCGTAAGCACTCTTGTAGTCTTGTCTTCATGACTCACTTAGATCATTTGTGACACTGTTCAGCATGATTACCTACTTGGATGTAAACTCAGACAGCTTCATTCATGCAGTTTTTGTAGTGTTAGCTTAGATTTGTGTGCACTGTTATATGTGTTAGTATTGCATGGTGACAACGTTTTGCTGCCACTATTTTATGACTTAGATATCCCTAGAGGAAGCATTATTCTGTCCAACATAGCATGATGGTGTATGGTTTCTCCCTTCATCAGATATTACCCTCAGGAAGGGCAGAGTATGATGCAATCCTGGCCACTGTGCAGATTTATCTGACTGCATAATATCAGGACAGTTGTATTGACAAGCTAGGTTATTTGACAGTAGGCACATTTCAGTTATCTACTGCACAGTTGATGTGTCACATTACACAGAGACAAAGTTGTTGTGTAAGTGCTATTTATTGAAAAGTGCTGTAGTGCTATATGTACGTTGTCCATGTTGTGAGACCATTATAGTGACATCTTACATTGTGATCCTACACAAGGGGTTAAGGAAATGCTTTTGACATGCTGGGGTGATGTTTCAGACAGTGCAGAGGGACAGAATTTGCCAATGAGTAAGAGAGAGACAATCACTGGACAGGCTGACAAGATATACAGTGGTTAGCAGAACAGTCATTGAGTAGAGTTCTTGTAAGACTGGCATGTTACAAAAGGCAGGACCTTGGTAATAGTTGGCCATGTGGGAGGGACTAGTGCTTCCGGGTACTTTTCCGTGTGAATGTGATCTGTTCCATGTCTTCTTCTTCTGATGTGTGTGTTGCCTCCTCTGTCCTTGTTGGTGGTGGTTGTGAAGGGGCAACACACACCTCAGTGTTAGTCGCTGCTACCTGTGAAGGTCTTAAGGGCAGTACTGCAGCAAGGAGGATCTGCTGATTCTTAAGAATAGCAGCCGCATCACAATGGTAGGCAGCCAGGTCGGCCCTGAGGGGTTCAATGTTGCATTCATGCACGCGTTGACAGGATTGCTGTTGTAGGTGTTGGGTCAACTGCATTACAGCTGTGCTGATTTCCTTCAGGCTTTTTTGCTGTTCCTGCAAGATAGATGTTAGCCCTTGCATTGCTGCTGCCTGATCTGCAGATGACATCATGCACAAACGCACCCCCTCCAGGCTTGCTGCCATAGTTTGCATCCCTACCCGCACCTCATTCGCCAGCTCCCGCTGTACCCCAACTACAGTTCTCTTAAAGCTGGTGCCTGTGTCGGCCGAGTCCTCAGCTGTATTGGAGCTGGCAGATCTTACAATTCGGGTGGTGGGTGGGTCATCTGTGATGGCTGCTTGTTCTGTGCTCCTCCTTGTGACTGAAGGTGGGGTCTGGAGGGTTCCAAGGACCTCTTGGATGGTCTGCTGGGGAATGTTTGTCAGCTCGTCATCCATGTCATCAGGGTATTCTGGGACAGGCATATCTGCAGGAGATCCATCTTCCTCTGTAATGAAACGGGGTACAATTAGTGGGCCTGTGTTGTGACATTAGTGATGTGACATGCCTGCCTTGTGATGATTTCACATTGTGATCTTGTTTCGTGTTCATTGCTCCAGTCTTTCAGATGGGCATTCTCCCAGGCCTACCGCCCACCTGCATGTCACATGTATAGTATTAAGTTATTGGACTTCTCAGCATCATCTCCTCTAGTATTGTTTTAGGCGAAATAGTGAATTACCACCTTCTTGTCCTACTCAACCCTCCATCTACATCCATTCTCATGGTGAGGCCTTTCACTGGCTGTGGGTGCTCTGATGGCACTGACAGCACACTTGACAATCTGGACCTGCCCCAGTCTCTGATCTTTCACATCCACTTAAATGTAGTTCACATGTAGCGTATCCTATGCATAGCATTGTTATGGCATGATATGGATGTTGGCATTGGTAATGTGTACACCTGATGTTGGGAATGTGTGGTACATTGGATTGCCCTGATAATCGTATCAGTGTCCTATTTCCTCCCCTGACTGTGCAGGTGTAGTTCAGTGACCTGTTCCATGTGTCCTCCCCCTCAATGCTGTTGTCTGAGCAGTATGACATTTGGGATGTTACATTGTGACCCAGGTACAGGATGGACCCTGACATATGCAGCATGGGTATGTCCTTAGTGCTGTGTAGCTCCTATTGTTGATGACATTGGCTGATGTTTGCAACAACTATGGGCATTGACATTTGACAGTACTGGGGCCTTTGTCTTGTTCCAGGGGATTACTGGAGTTGTCATCCTCAACCCACTAATTTAGGTGTGTATGATCCACGGGGAAGTTACTGCCATTGGCTACTTGAGATGCACACAGAGCGGAGGTGGTAGTGGCAACTGTTGTCGCAGTTACATTCCAGTTGTTGGTATGGCTAGAGGTTGTTAATAGGGCCCTAGCTAATGTAGGGGTATGGTGGCTGACGTGTGCCGGGATGTCAGTTTGACGTTGTACCCTTCCCTCCTGGCGTGGCTTTACCTTTGCTCCATCGTTGGCATGGCAGCATGCCCCCATGGGACTGTTGTTGGTGTAGTGTAATGGGGTGTCCCAGCTTCTGTCTGTGCAGGCCATGCCGCCATGCCATACCCCTTTACCCATGCCACTCCATGGATATGATGACTTCCATGCCTTTTGGGGTCAGTATTCCCCCCATGCTTACGGTTGACATTAGTGCATTTTAATTCCCCATGTGACTTACCCTGCATGTGCGTTGTCTCCTGGTAGTCTGCGCTGTCTTGTCCTGGAATCCCTGTGACTATCTCCTCAGGGATGACGGCTGCCACCATCGCCTCCATGTGGTCCAGGGCCTCCTGGTGTGCTGGACTCCCACCTCCAGTCTGCAGTGCTGCCTTCCTTTTCCTGGCCATCTTTTCCTTGGTCCTGCGCTTGCAGTCATGCCAGCGTTTCTTGCACTCCATGACTGTTCTGCGTACTTCTGCCACACTGTTAATTTTGTCAACAATTTGTTGCCATACAGCTTCTCTCCTACTGATTGGCAATTTTGAGGTGACAAACAGTTGGTGCTGGTGTTCCGTCACCTCTTTAACCAGAATTTCCTGTTCCTCTGCACTAAAGCAACATTTTCTTTTCTTCTTAAAAGTGTCCTGGTTCTTGTGTGGGTCCTCCTGACTGGTTCCTGGTCTGTTGTCATCTTCATGGGGTCTGTAGAGGCATCTGGGATCCATTTTGGCTCTCCTCTGCTGAAATGGCTGTGTTTGCGGGGAATCTTGACGCTATTGCGTCACAAAACGCTGCATATCCGTTTTGCAGGGTCGTAAATCGACCCACAGTCATTTCTGCCGTGTTAACGTCGTTTTGCTTTACGACTTGACACTGCGGTGTGCGCCCAAAAAAATTACTCACACCTGTGGTTTGTGCCGGCGTGCGTCAAAGTATAAATTTGACGCCCGCACGGCGCACCAAAATGGCGTTAATCAGCGGTATTAATCTTTGACGCAAAATTGCGCCGGCGCAATTTTGCGTCAAAAAGTATAAATATGGCCCTAAGATTTCTAACTTGTTGCTGTTTAATTCAGGACAATGATCTATCATTCATTTGACTTTCTCCAGGAGACAGTTTATCTGTTTATCTCTAGTTTCAGTACATCTTTATTCTAAGATATCATTAACTGTGTATCATTTGCATAAGAGCACATGTCAATTCCCCAACTTTTGACAATCTTTGCAAGAGAGGAAACATATAAATTGAAAAGTGACTGGCTCAAAGATGAGCCTTGTGGGTCTCCGCAGTTGGCTTCCTGGGGATGTGATTTATGAGGGCCAAGATGGACTGCTTGCATTTTGTTTCACAATTTTGCAGTGGAGTCCAATTTTGTGCAATGTTGTGACTAGTAAGCCATGTGACATTGTATCAAAAGCCACAGAATGATCTAGTAGTACCAGGGCCACAGCTTTGGCCTGATCTACTAATAATCTAATATTGTCCAGCACGGCCAAGAGAGTGACTTCCATACTATTTTTAGTTCTGAAACCTGTTTGGAGGAATCCAATATCCCATTCTCCTCCGAATAGTCAGCTGCCCGTTGATCAATTTCCCTAAACTTTTCCACATGTAAGGAAGCTGAGGAACTGGCAAATAATAAGAAAAAATTAAGACATTGATGACAACTTTGTTTGCCAAGGGGATAACTAATACTTTTTTTACAGAAGTCTTGATGTACAGCCTCTGATGATGAGTGATTAAATATCTGGGTCAGGTGTGAACTCCATAGGGGACCTAGATTTTACCTCTTTCATCAGATTCTCCACCTGCTCTACTGAAATCAAGTTAAATGTTTCAAAATGAGTAGTAGCATCAGGAGGAGGCCCTAATTGTTCACAGTTGATCTTGTCTATTGGAGGTTGTGTTTTAAATAAAGAATATATTTTTGTTATTTTATCTTTGAAGAAATTACTAATGTCTTCAAAATGAGTTGCAGAAGGTGTGATTGACTGTGGAAGACATTTTGGGTTTGAAGCTTTCACTATTCTGAAGAGCTCCTTAGATGAGCCACTATTATCCTTAATTCTTTTAACAAAATACTCTCTCTTCTCTTGCCTAAGTGCTATTCTCTATCCATTATGTCTTTAGAGTGTCTCCACCTATGCTGAAGGAATTTACATTTTCTTTTGATTATCCTTAGTTCTGGTGAATGCCATTTTGTTTAAGGCAATCTTCTAGCTAGATTAGTTGTCTTCTGAGGTGGTCAGATATCGAGCAAATTTGTAATGGCTAAATTTAATCTTTCTACCTGATTGGTTAATGACGTTTCCTCAATGTCGATAGGAGGTACAAAATGGTTTGTAAATTAATCTAAATTTATAATACTCCATGGTCTGGTTCCAAGATTAAGCAATTGCAGGTCCTTCAAGAATTCGAGCATTGCAGAATACTCCAATGAATTTGCAAGGCTATATTGCTAAGCAAGTAAATGAGTGGCTGAGTAATTTGAGTCCTGCAGGTGCGACATGAGGGAAAAATTGAAAATGCAAATGGTTACGCTGTAAATTGAGTGAAAATATTGTTGTATTTCTCTTTACCCCTCGGAACTCCAAAAAAAGGTCCTTCCGAACTTGAAAGACTTAAAAAAGGGACAGATGCATTCTTAGATGGTAGCAGTGTATGATGGTTAGGGTCCTGATGTAAGGAGAGCTAGGACCTTGTTTTCTAGATTAGTTAGTCACCAGAGCCCAGACCCTACAGCCTTTGTCCACATTTTAGAGGATTGGTGGAGCTTTGGAGATCCAGAAGAGAGTCGTATTGGAAATGGACAAGTGAGTATCAACAGGATTGCAAATTGCAGTGGTTCATGTTTAGTTTGCAGTGTTTGTGGATTTGGATGCTGTTTTGCAGAGATGGTTTGAATGTTAGTAAGTGTGGTGATTAGTGAAAATGTTGAAGCAGTTATTGGGTCCTATGTGGTCTAAGGTCAGGGGATAATAATAAAAGGTTTAGAAGACACCATATTTTAATTGTCTGCCTCATTTGGTGGTGTTCGTCGTGAGACGTAGTTGACAGCACAGTTTAGATAGGGGACTTACCATTGTGTGAATGTCAAACGGTTGATATAGTGGATCTTAATGCACAGAATGAACCTGTTCTCATTTGGATGATACCCCATAGGTCGAGGTTTCGTCCAAAGTGTTTAGAAATTATTGTGACATTGGAAACTGTTGATTCTTTAGTGGAACAGGCAATGGTTATTGTTTTGAATTTTGTTACACATTTGTGATGTTGAGGATAGTGCTTGTGTGCAGATTGTAAAAGAGGGTGAACCGCTGCAAGGAGTAAGAATGATGTCACAGTCTGTTGTGCTGGTATAGGTCGATTGGTGTGTAGTTGCGCTGTTATTAGTTAAAGATGCCATAAGTGGTCACGCTGTGATTAGTTGCTGTTCCTGATCAAGGGTTTGTGGATACATTATTTTCAGATAGGAAATTACATTTTTTGTGATAATTGAAGTTCCATTGGGGAAAAATGTTTTTTTTTTTATTTACGTGAGATTTTTTTAGAGGAGATGTGTATATACCTAGTAGAAAGTGAGAAAAGGCACCTCCTGAAGATACCCTATGCATTATATGGTGATACATGTCGGACTCTATACATGTATTTGGTTTTGTCAATGGCACAAGATCACAGAAAAAGAAGGTGCATTGAGGTTTCCATGATATGGGACATTCAACTTGAGAATTATTAAAAATGTGAGGAGGGTGTTGAACAGCATGAAACTTACTCCTAGACCTGCACAATATGAGGTACTTGGGGCCTCAATTATCAGACCTGTGGTGCAGGGGGTGCAACAAATGCCTTGCTGTGCCAGTCTGCACCACCGGTAAATGGAATAAATGCACAGTATCTACAAAATATGGCACATTTCTGTCCACTCGCCCTGTGCTGGTGCACAAAATGCTGCCTAGCACCAATGCAGGCACCCTTGCACCATGGTGCAAGGGTGCCTGCATAGTGGGGATGATTGCTTTTGTGCATTTGTGCAGGAAGGGACACCTTCCTGCATACAAACAATCACAAGAGTAAAAAACAGTGAGAAATAAAGATATTTCTCCATGTTGCATCATTCTTACACCACCCCAGAGGTAGGAATCTGACACATTCCCAGACTTGTAAATCTGGGAATACACCAGATTCCTTCGGATTCCATGGGTGTTGCGTGGGATCACCCCAAGCAACACCCATGGAATGCCTCTTCGACACAGTTTTATTCGTGCAAGGGGTCTATATTTTCAAGGTCATGAAAAGCCATGCATGGTGGCTTTGTGTGGCCTTGTAAATTTAGGGTGGCACACTGCGCCACCGAAGCGTAAAGAAATGATGCTCCTGTTGATCAGTGTCATAAATGAGGCCTTAATGTTTGAGAATGTGCTGATCATGCTAGCGAGAAAAAGAAAAATATCAAGCCAGAGCCCCAAGGGTTGTGTGCACCTTGCGGCTGCTAGATGAGATGTTGAACAGAAAAGGTAGAAAACTGGTATGATAGATGTAGTTATACTGCATCTAACTTTGACAAGTGAGGCCATTGAGGCAGAGAAGGAAAAGAAAAGGGACAAGAAACAGAAAGAGGGAAAGCAAAAGGAATCAGATGATATGAGTGAAGTCAGTGACAATGACTCTGGATATAGGCCCAGATTTATACTTTTTCGCACAAAACTGCGCTAAAGCAGTTTTGTGTGAAAACGTCTACTGCCATTCCAAGACGCTGGCCGGGCGTCATATTTATGGAATGATGGTAGCCAGCGGTAAGACCTGGCTAGTATCATGAAAATGGACACTAGCTGGATGGGGGAAGCTTAGGGGGAACAGGAGGTCGTGCAAAATGCCTCTAACCAGACTAGCACCATCCTTTGACGCACAACACCCATGGACATGACTCCTGACTTAGTAAAGACAGGAGTCATGCCCACCACCCCAATGGCCATGCTCAGGAGACATGTGGGTGTTCCTTGGGCTGGGGAAGGGCACCTGTGGGCCCGTTCCATGGTCTCTGACCCTGGAAATAGGCCCACAGGTTCCCTAATGCTTGCCCTGTCCCAGGCATTAAATACTGGCGCTAAGCAAGCTTAGCACCATTTTTCAAGGCCACCTTCCCCCATGCTTGATTTTAACATGGGGGATAAATATGATATCATCATTTTTTGCACGGGAACGCCTACCTTGCAACTTATTGATGCAAGGTAGTTTCCCACAAGCAAAAAATGACTTTAACTTCAAAACTGTGGCGCTATACGGGAGTAGCGCCAAGTACAAATATGGAGTTAGGTTTGCGCCGAATTTGGGCCATATTTTTTGGGATGTGTTACTGTCCGACTATCCATCCCTGTATGATGAGGCTTGGGAAGAGGGTGGTAATGGCACTGGTGGCAATGGAAAGATTGTGTTTGCCCCGACAAATTTGACTTCTAGTCATCTGGTGGTCCCATGGTTCCTGTATACCTGAAGGTCCAGGAAAAATGACATATAATTTGGCTGTCCCAAATGCAGTTAGTAGGTCAAGCAGAGTTGTAGCAAGTCCTGATACTATAAATGTGTTCCTTTAGTTTCAACACATACGAGAACTCCATGTGTGGTGAGGGCAGACTTGACTTTGAATCTTGCCAGGCTTACTTCCATAGGCACTTAGCAGAAAATGGCATATGCTGGAACACCCATATGGAAACTGCGTTTAAATCTTAGTAGCAGTGCACAGGGAAATGGGGATGTGCCCTAAGTTCCTGTGGTAACAGAAATTATTAGTGCCAAGGAAATAGATGAGTGGGTGAAGACTTTCTATTATGTTACCCTTTCAAGAGAAAGCGTGAATACAGAGTTGAGTCAGGGATCAATTCAGTTACCGCCAAGAGAGAATTTGGTGGATGTAATGAAACTTAAATTAGAATTGGAGGAGATGATTAATGGAAATTTTGAATTGGATTGCTTGGCTATTTAGCATGAGAGTGAACTCGTATCCATGTGTAAGAACATTACTAAATGTACAGGACAAATTTGTGACAAACTAGTGGAGTTAGCCCAAAGGTATGAGGTAGATTTAAATAAGACCAGAGCTTTACAGAGAAGATATCGGGTATGTTTTAATAGCACAGACATAATTGATATGACAATTCCATGGATGAAAACAAATTAAAGAATTGATTCAGAAGTGGAATGAATTAAACAAGTGGGAAGCTTGATGGGCGAAGATGAAAGATTCAAAGAACCCCACCCCGGGAACTGCCTCCTTTAGTAAGAGATGGGTCACAACAAACTTACCATTAAGAGAAGTGCCTGGTGGAGGGTATATACATGTGTCCTGGAGCAGAAGTGATCTTGAATCATTTACTAATGATTTCCCAATGTTGAGAGAAAAGCCAGTGGAGTGGTATAAGTAAGTTGAGAGGTTTGTGAAAATATTGCAGGTGTTGTTGGTTGACTTGAACACTCTCGGACATATTTATAAGCCCCTAGCACCACCTTGCACCACATTAGGGTTATTTGTTTGGACGCTTTGTGGCCCAACGAGGCCAACATCCTCATGCTATATTTACAAAGTGGCGGAGTACATGCATTGTGCCACTTTATAACCCTATGCATTACATTATGCCTGTGCCAGGCATTATGTATGTAAAGTGGGCGTTCCCCCATTAGGGGGGCCAAAAAATGGTGCAAAGGAAACTAACATATTTCCTTGCGTCATTTTTTATGGCACTTTTAACGCCTGCTCAGAGCAGATCTGTGCATCTACTAAAGACTTTGCATTCACTTTAAAGACGAATACCTAAGCCCGCATTCAAGAAGAAAGGAGGCAAAGATCATGTGATTCCTAGTCTGTACTTTATTTGTGGACAGCATGCCTTTTTCAAATTGCCTAAAGGATGGCATGGTACATGCTATCTTGGAATAGTGTTTCTGAAGATTTATCATGTGGATCCTCTAAGGGATTTGAAGCCTAAAACCAGAAGAGGACTTAGTGCTGCAGGGTAGCGGACAACATCTTTGGTGCATGGAGTCCATCTGTAGGGGTGATTCTGAATGACCTGAAGATTAGAATGTTGCCCACAAAAGTGGATAAATGAGCTACTAGCACAACAAATTCCTCATTGGTTGCAAACACAGAGATGGTAGCAATAAGATCTTTGGTTTTGCAGAATAGACTTGTGTTAGACCCTTTGTTCACAAAGGAGGGCAAAGTCTGTCAGATTCTGAACGTTCAGCAATACTGTAATTTCATCCCAGACAAGAGTCAGGACTTGGAGAAGTATATTCAAAACATTTCTGGGTTGTCAAAGGATTTGAAGGAAATAGAAGTGACGTGCATGGGAATCATTTGGAGATGGATTTGCTGTTAAAGGCAGATGGTTTGAAAACTTAGGAAGTGGGGTTGTAGGCTTTGTTCTGAAACCATTGTTAGTTATGGCTATATGTGCAATAGTTCTGATGGCAGGAAATTTATCAGAGAATGAAACTTAAAAAGGCAAGGAAGAGGAAGAGAGCAGGCGCTGAGATGAAAGATAGAAGAAATATTATGATGATATGAAGGGTCTGGAAGAATCTAGTGGAAAGCTGAGTCTCATTTGAGAAAGGAGTACATTTGTGATGACTTAATACGTCATCGGGTGGTTAAGAGGATATAACTTGACTCTGCCATTATGCGTTCCAGAAGTGAAATGAAAATGTATTTAATTATATATATACATCTATATATATATTGTGTTTTATTTCCGAGGTGCACTTTTGAGTAGAAACATAGAACATTTGTATGTGTGTTTTGTAATGACACTTATCAACTAGAAAATAACACATGTATGCATTTACATTCAATATTGGGATAATGGTATCATAGTTAAATGTTATATAATTACAATTATTCATAATTTATTGTACTTATGAAGAGAATTGTACGTATAGCTCTGTATTTGAATTTGCATTGAATTCTGTTGTGTGTATTTGACCACCAACTCCATCTTTACCATTGTGTTCAGCTTCAATTGCAGACACAGAGGCGTTGCAGTGTTTTTTCCACACAGAGCTTGTTTTTCACATAGAATGAGTTTTTCCTTTTCTCACTTTAACAGGGTCATACAGTGCTGAAACATATTACAGGGGATGCAGATATGATAAGAGAGTACCAGGCTGGGAAGGGTACAGTTCGGTCTCTAGAATGCGCATTGTAGCCTGGGCAGTTCTTTTGCGTGTTTTCAGCAAAGACCAAGTACAGCCAGTGCTTGATTTTGTAACAGAAGGGAGGGTATTCCTGAGTGCCCTTCTAGCTTTTTTAAGGGATAAAAGATGGCGGGACTTGGCACTAAGACAGGAACTCAACAGTAGAGTGGAGGCATTGCCCAGGAGAATTTGATCCCATTTGCGGTCTCCTGCCCTGGCCATCAGATGGTTCCCCGGTCGTACTGGCTAGGATGATGGATTTACATCTCATAGTCATGCATTTTAACTTTTGATTATTTAGTGTATGTATATATATATATATATATATATGTATATATTCACTGTTGATGCACTGTGCACTGCACATCTCTGTCTGTGATTGTTTAACTGCTACGATTCTTCTTGTGCATACAAAAGTTTTACTTCATTTGAGTTAAATGCTAATTTTCATATATTTGTGTGTTTTTATTTGATATCTGGGAAGTGCCTTAATAAATTAATTACTCACAGTAAGAGTGCTACATTACTTGGCATTGTTTCCTCTTAGTTTAAATAAGAACAACACATACTTCAGTACTAAAGATTTTTAATATTGTAGTGAGTACAAAATTGAATCATAACATCCACTTTTGTGTGCAGTGTAAAGGAAATACCAGGTATCTTACCAATGCCAATAAATCTTGATCAGAGGTTTCCCTCCTCTGACTTTACTGGCTTTTTGCATAAGAACAGGGTTACCAAAATGTCCATTTGTTACCCCTTCCCTTTTCATTGCCTACCTAATCCCTCCTCCAGATCTGATCGAATTGTTCAACTTCATGTGTTACAATTATGCCAAGACATTCAGATCTTGGACTCAAATCTGTTCCTTGGTCCCCAATTAAAAAGAATCATAAGATTCAGCTTCTACTCCATGCAAACATTAAGGAATATTTACCACAATGTAGGATTTCCTCAGATGTTCCCTTGTTATGTCACATCTTGACTGCGTAATTTGGCCCTAATAAACAATCTCACTATCATTACTGTAAGGACTAAAAAGAATCCAGAATGCAGATGTGAGACATTTTCAGCACATTTGTGCATTCAGTCACAACTCATCAGCTCCATAAGCCAGACTGTCAACTTTCAAGATCCTGTACATCATGCATAGGCCTTTCAATGAAAAAACTCCAATTTATTTCCAATTAAAACTCAAAAGGTACATACAAACGAGAGCATTTGATTCCAGCCTTGTACCACAATTGACCTTCAGTTCTCACAAGAAGCAAAACAATTAGAGTGAACATACTCCTCAATACAAGCAGCAAAATACTGGAACTACTCAAGAGAAAATAAGAATCATTGAAAACCATCTACAATTCAGGAAGGATATGAAGACACAGCTCTTTCCGAAAGTGACGAAAATAGTTCATTTTCAATCTTGGAGGACCTATCAATACAGTTTAAGGGATGATATTCCTGTACCACGCATGTCTATATGAGATTGGCTACACAGCGTGGCCTGCTGCATCACAATTCCTAAAATAACCCTAGGTCCATGCTTAATCTATTGACCTGACAAATGCCATGGAAGTATAAACCCAGGAGTCATGTATCGGCCTGCCTTCCATAGACAAATCAAAGCATATATGTGGGCCCATCTCTGCCACTAGAGAATTGAACACTAAAGTATGTGACACCACTAATTGCCATAATGCTCTCTCGCAGAGACACTGCCTTTGCCACTTCTTTGTTAAGCGCCATATTGTGCTATAGTCAATAGAGGCACACACTAGTAATAGCCAGCTCACAATTAAGATGGTTGCAACTTTACATGAATGGTAGATAGTAGCATGGTTGCATGGTCACACCTATTTACACACCCTTCCTAAGACATGTTTGTAAGCTTAGCTTTACAATTTCAGTCCCTTGCACATAAACAGTCAACATGAAAACATTCCACATTGACCATAATCTATTCACACATTCTTTCACCATCCACCCACTGGTTCCAAAGTTTCAGCTTCCTATACCTCACTCCTTTTCACTTCAGCCTCATAACTTTGCGGAGCGATAAATGACATTATGAGCACAACTCTGGACCTCAGGCGCTATACCAAAGCACTACCCAAGAAGGTCACAAATGAGAAACACCCCCTCCTCTAACCATAACACTTAAATAAAGTAGTTATTACCCATCCACCAATGTGCTTCGGTTCCTTGCCTGTGGTAAGAAGCAATACATAAATGCAACTAAAATACAATACAATACATACGGAAAGGAAAGGAAACAAAAACATCCAATGAGATGACGGTGTGCAGTTAGTCTAGTGATCGACAACCAACGTTTTGTCCGAAGAACCAGAAAGCTTCAAACTAACTGTTAATAGAAGGCGCCAGTACATCACTCAAAATCAAGGAAATACCTTGATTGACTTTATGACGGCTCTGGGTGTTTGTCATATTCAAGGATTTAATTCCCGCCAGCGCTCTTCCGAGGTCAATAAGAAGTGTCCCCTCTAAAATGAGTGGCAAATGAATACACTATTTTTCCAACACTACTTTCTCTAAAATCGTCACTTTCCTTTTAAGATGTTGGAAAATAAAAAACAGGTTTTATCCTATTAGGTAAAAAGTACTGTTTAGGGCGGGTGTGTCTGAGTGAACTTCCGGATATGTGGTAAATATGTGCACAAAAAAACAAGGGGATAAGCATTAGACTAGTTTAGCTAATTACATTAATAAAGAGTAGGGATTCCAGAGTTCCAACTTTTAGGCGCTGGGCAAACAGTATCAAAAACAATAAACGAAAAAATAAAACACAAAAGAACAATAAGATCAAATTATTCATAATGATGGTGCACAAGTTCAAGGAAACTCAACTGATCTTACCCAATTTTAAGGATAAATCATCATAGCAAATAATACACACAATTCATTCCCAACGATAATCATTTTACTTGAGTTTATAATTTATACATGTTTTGTAAATAAAAGTCGACATAGTTGTGATCTCTTTGTGGGCGCTTTTGCTATAATATTTTATTGGTGAGTGAATTGTAGTACTTGGAAAAATAGTCAATGGTGTATTGTCAGTTATTTACCGTAGTGCAAAGCATAACATATACATATTTGGTGGGAGAATTACTTTCAGGTGAGGAAATCCAATATGACCTTACATTAAACAAAGTACAGACACAAGTCACAAGACTATACACAAAAAAACAATTGAAATCAGAGAGGAGCAAGCACTCTTTCATATGTGATACTGAATAGGGTGTTTATCAAAACATGTACAAAATGTTCAGTCTCTTCAGCCCTTAAAATTGACTTTCTAGTTCTTTACCAGTGATAAACAAACCATCTCAAGACTGAACCATTTGATCTCACTTTAACAGGTCCAAACCAAACCATACAATTAATTAAACGCCCAAAATAAGCCCACTAAACATCTGATCACACTTGTTAAGGTAAACTGTTAAATTTAAGTCTGTTATGGGGGTCGCTGTCTAAAAAACGTACACAGCGTAAAGAAGTCGCCAACCAAAGGAGGTCATCTATCGCAAAACTCAATTTACACTTTGAGGATGATCCAAATGTAATCAGAATGAAATAATTATTCAGCAACTATAGATAATGGACGAAACATGTCACCCACCCAGTCTGTGTTTGTGAAGGATAGCTACACCAAAAAAACGGCCTGGATTAGACACAGACACAGGCAACAGAAACCATCAAGATTAACAGAAATAAGTACGAATTCAAACCTGCTAACCTTTATTTGCATATTAGGAAGAGAGTAGATTTTAGGTGCCGGTGTGGGCCATGATATCGCTTTCGAAAAAGTGAGCAGCAAAAGGTATTAACGATATACTGTTATGGTAAGTAAATGTGGAGTTAACAATAGTAATTATATACCTCTTTATACACTTACCTTGATGATACAGTTGTAGCCAATAATGTAGAGTCATTTTTGTTGCAGGTTGATAATCTGGACCTTGATATTGTGATTTAGAACCCAGTAGCTGCACACACTCCTGTATTGTATGGGTTATTGGCCTTGAGAGATGGAGGTTCAGTTACCTGCGCCCTTTTTTTCAACATGTTAACAGCTCCAATTTATACATAATCAGAACAATTACAGATGTCTTGCTAGTGTTTTCTAATTGAGGGTTTAACAGTGCAAGGATCTGTGGAAAACAGCTGTGCTGTGGCTTTACTGGGACTGAGGGTTTTGAGTGTGACGGCTTTCTCATCTCCCCATCACTGTGCAAGAACACCAACAGTGACAAATTAATTTTAGCTCCCTGATGTATTCCACTTTGACAGCCTCATTTCAAGAATGATATCTAGAAGCTGCTGATGTAATGGGACAGAGACATAAAAAATAGGAACATTAGAAAAACAATAAAGAGAACAAAAGCTCTTATAATAAAGGAGCCTCCTGGTTTTAGGGGGAGAGCACTGTGATGTCTGGGTTGTATTCATTGGTGCCCTTTATTTGTGCATGCTGGAAGACGAAACTGGAAAATACGCATTTTTAAGTCACTGCAGAAGTAAAATGGAAAATGAGAGAATGTGCTGTACCATATTGCCCATGTTTGGGAGTGATGAGTGTAAGACAGATTGGACTGGTGTGGGAAGTTGTTGGGAAGAGAAGGGGTGAAGGTGGTGGGAGGTATTTTAATATTTCACGCTTGCTAGCTCACTCACGATCAGTGTCAGTCACTACTTACGACCCATTATGGGTCTCATTACAAGTGTGCCAAATCTTTTTCAAGTTGTTGGAAGTTACCTCTACTGGGATTATTTGTATCCCGGAAGGGGTCTGGAGAAACACGAAGGGGGTGAGAGAGCGTAGTTTATATAATCTATATTAACATGAATTATTTATGAATTAATGTGTGATAATGCCGCATAGAAACTGTAATAGTAAATTTTGCTTAAACATGCACTTGAAATGTGACCACGGGGAGTGGCCACCAATGTATACGTAGACTAATAATGATAACTAAAATGTTTATAAAATGTTATATTGAATAAGTTCTATACTAATCATTAATCATTGTGTTATTGAATTTGTGCTGAAATCCTTATAGGCCTTAGTTAGCATGAGCCGAAGCTTAGCTGCTTGGCTCTCATATTAAATGTATTTTTCCTATCTTGCAGTGTGCTGACTCGCAAAAGGACATGATCTCTTGTTTTCTTCAAATTAGAAGCTGAAATGTAACCATGCTAGATCCGTTCTGATGCATTCTTCATTGCCTGTAGGGTGATATTAAAGAAAATGAAACAGTGTAGATTAATGTAATGTACAAGGTCATTCAAACCGGGGAAGACAATGGAGCTACTGACCAAAAGATGTGCAAAGAATTATAGAAAGATGAAATCATACCGGACGTGCCACCTCTGAAGACATCGAACATGAGAACCAATGAGAGACTTGTAAAATAATATGGGGTGAAAGATTAATGACCTAATGTATTTTCTGATAGGTTAAAGATAGTGGGGTATAAACACGGACCAATCAAATATTAGGGGGATGTACAACGAAAAAGGGATAAAAACCCATGACACGGGGAGCCATTTAGAATTAGGTAGGGAATGCTATTGATTTTATCCAGAACCTTTGTCACTCTGTTTGGTGACTTATTGGTTCGCTTAAAACCATCCTTGTCCTTAGATTTGCCCATTTTACACTTTACCTCCTTATGAGGGAAGTGCCCCTTTTGCCCGGAGCTGAGTTCTGACTGATGGCGATTTGACTGATGTCCTGAAGACGAAGACTGAACCTGTGTGCTGACCTAAACTTTGGAGGGTAACTATGACAATGCATTTGTGATTTGTCTGTTTGCTTTTCCTTTCTAGGTACCAACTGCTTACTTTTGACAGAGACCATAGTTAGATGTTATCCAAATTGGTGTTCTAAATTGTTTTGCATGAAGCCCAACATGCCAATGCTAATTAGTGGTTAGGACTAGTGTTCACTAAATTGACGCAAATAGACAAACAACCAAATCTATGCTTTGTTGAACTGACGCGTTATTGACACTCTGCTAATTGATCTATGTTCACGCCGTGTTATGTTCTGATGTTTGTGATTCTCGCCTTAATGAAATCTTATCAAAGTTGCCATATCGTGACTATGCTATTATGTTTCTTGGTTTTGAGATTAACGCATCTGCTTTTAGAATTGTAATCAATAGGGAATAAAACTTCATAAAAATTCTACTAAACTGGTGTGGTTATTCATGACTGCAAGGTCATGGTAGTGTCTTGAATTAATTGATGACTTTGACTAAAGTGAAATGTATTGTTATGATAAATGTTGATGACATTATTGACGTATTGATTGACATATTGATTAGCTATCTCGTCCTAAGGTGTCTCTCAACTGGGTCAAAAGATTCATTAGCCTAAAACGAGTCCTGATGTGTAATAAATTATCATAAAGGGACGTGTTCACAGTTCTGGTAGCAGAGCGACGGTTTGGCCCTTTGGGGCCCTAGGACGGAGAATTATTGTTTAAATTGTTTTTCTGAGATAATGCAAATTGGAGGTATGATGTGTTTCTAAATTCACCATGACTTTCTTGGATCTCGGAGCCCGCCTAAGTGAGTTGGGAATGTTCTCGGCGTTTTAGCATGTGTGGAGTAGGATTTGCTCTTGCTCAGCTTATGCATCTTGCAGGTGATTTGTGAAGATTGTGTGTATTTTGGCCAGGTGATGTTGTTTTAGTAGGAGTGGGCGTACTCAGCAGTATGAGAGTAGGGAAGTCGGAGTACTTCATATGAGTGTGGCGCTTTGTGCTCAACATTATCCACGTGGTTGGTTGTTAATGTACAGACCCGTCACGGTCTAAGACTCCGGAGTATATCGACAAGTGTAGGAGACACTTGAGTTTATGTTGTAATTTGTGTGGTTTAATTAGGTCAATCGGGCATGGTTGACAAGTCGAGTTTGAGTTAAAAATGGTATGTGTGAAACCTTCAATGGAGATTTGGCAAGTTCTAAAGTGCACTAGAACGTACCATTAACAACTCGAGAGTAGGATTTGCGGGTCGAATTCTGCTTGTGGGTGTGGGAACTGAGAAGGAGAGAATAGCGGCTGAGGCTTCACGTGAAATCTCTGTAAACTTCTGAAGCGAATGTGTACCCTTCCTGTAGCAAACCGGCAAATTTAAGTTGTTGTTGTTAAAGGAGCTTGCAGTAATTTTGCATTAGTTTGCTATGAGTCTAATGAGGGGCGGACAAGCCGCGAGACTTTGTCAGCTGCATAGTGTGTGAGTGTGACGTCAGTGGTGCCGCGCTGAGATAGGTCAGTAGCCAAGAAGGGTCGCACACGGATTGGCTGCCGTCCGTGAGAAGCAATAGGTAGAAAAAGGTGGGTGAAGAGTGTCCTGAGAACTAAAGTCACTTTCTGATTAAATACAACAAAAGGAAAGACGCAAAGATGAATTTTATTATAGCCTTAGAACCCGCCGTAGCGGGCTCTACCGGCTATTAAAGGCCCGCTCCTGCGTTAAATGCCCGAGCCGAAGGTGAGGGCATTTAACAAGGGGAAGGGCCTTTAATAGCCGGTAGAGCCCGCTACGGCGGGTTCTAAGGCTATTAGAACATTCTGCCACTCAGGGCAGAATGTTCTATTAGATAAAACAAATTGCTCACGGAGCCCGAGGGGATTAAAATCCCCTAGGGCTCCCTGAGGCTTTGTTCACAGCTATTGCTGTGAACAAAGCGAACATTGGAATGTTGGCGCTGCGAGCTTTTACCGGCCAGTAAAAGCCCGCAGCACTCCATTGTTTTCAATGGAGCTGCCAACCTTCCAATGTTCTAATAAAGCTTTTAAGAGCGCTCTAAAAGGAGACGCATACATTATGGCGAGTGAAGGAGAGCCTACACCGCCTGAGGGAACTCCAGCTTATATAGTCATGGAGGAAAAAGGTGTCGCACCTTGCTTATGGATGAAACAGTGGCACAAATTGATGGAAAAGGAGGGATGTTTGGCGTTTCCGGAACCCCGAACGTTCAATACGAGAGTTCTAGAGAATTTGAGGTGGATGTTAAGTGTTATGAAGCCACCTCCGAGGCCAGCTCAGTTTGAGGCTTTAGCAATTTGGGATTTAATGGCTATTAAACAGAGACAAGAAAAATTCCACAGGAGAATAAAAAGGGCAGAAAAGACTTTAGCGGAAGCTGGATGCGATAATGAGAGTAAAATGTGGAGATGGGGAATAGTTGACGGACTCAAATTATTCCCAGCAATAGCACAGGGAGACGAGACGCAGGGGAAGAAATCCACCTGTAAGACAGACAGGGAGTCTAATAAGCCTAAAGAGACCAAGAGGTCTTGGATAGATGAAGATGATTCAGATGAGGAAGAATTCCTAAATCGGATATTGCATGATCGCCCGCCACCTTATGCGGTAAGCAACAATGTCCCGAGCACTAGTGCGGGTCCTGGGAACCAGACGCAGGAGAAGGAAGTTAATGATACAGTACAGACTAGTGATACGGTTTTGACACAAAGGGGGTGATTCTAACTTTGGCGGGCGGCGGAGGCCGCGGTTATTCTGTGTTTCCCGCTGGGCTGGCGGGCGACCGCCAGAAGGCCGCCCGCCAGCCCAGCGGGAAACCCCTTCCCACGAGGAAGCCGGCTCCGAATGGAGTCGGCGGAGTGGGAAGGGTGCGACGGGTGCAGTAGCACCCGTCGCGATTTTCAGTGTCTGCATGGCAGACACTGAAAATCTTTTAGGGGCCCTCTTACGGGGGCCCCTGCAGTGCCCATGCCATTGGCATGGGCACTGCAGGGGCCTCCAGGGGCCCCACGACACCCCTCACTGCCATCCTGTTCCTGGCGGTCACAACCGCCAGGAACAGGATGGCGGTGAGGGGGTCGGAATCCCCATGGCGGCGCAGCAAGCTGCGCCGCCATGGAGGATTCCTCAGGGCAGCGGAAAACCGGCAGGAGACCGCCGGTTTTCCGTTTCTGACCGCGGCCATACCGCCGCGGTCAGAATGCCCTTGGGAGCACCGCCAGCCTGTTGGCGGTGCTCCCGCGGTCGTTGACCCTGGCGGTCAATGACCGCCAGGGTCAGAATGACCCCCAAAATGTTGTCAATGTACCCACTGCACCAGACATGCAGATACAGTTGCAACCTCCACCGCAGATACAGAGAATCTATCCAGACGTCCCAGTACTAGAGACTACTACAAATCTGATAGTACCGCCAGACCCAATATATACAAAATCAAGGTTAGTACAGCTTGAGCCAACTCCACAATTATTGCCCCAGGTGCAGCAACAGCTGATACTAGGATATAATCCAGCAGCAGGACCT